>NW_020874438.1:22500-23798 GCF_003935025.1 Abrus precatorius | reverse complement strand
TTTTCGCACCATGGTGCCCTCTTGGTGCGTTTTTATGCACCATGGTGCCCTCCTGGTGCGTTTTTCGCACCCTGGTGCCCTCCTGGTGCGTTTTTATGCACCCTGGTGCCCTCCTGGTGCGTTTTATGCACCCTGGTGCCTACTTGGTGCGTTTTTATGCACCATGGTGCCCTCCTGGTGCGTTTTTCGCACCCTGGTGCCCTCCTGGTGCGTTTTTATGCACCCTGGTGCCCTCCTGGTGCGTTTTTATGCACCCTGGTGCCTCCTGGTGCGTTTTTATGCACCATGGTGCCCTCCTGGTGCGTTTTTCGCACCCTGGTGCCCTCCTGGTGCGTTTTTATGCACCATGGTGCCCTCCTGGTGCGTTTTTATGCACCCTGGTGCCCTCCTGGTGCGTTTTTATGCACCATGGTGCCCTCCTGGTGCGTTTTTCGCACCCTGGTGCCCTCCTGGTGCGTTTTTATGCACCATGGTGCCCTCCTGGTGCGTTTTTATGCACCATGGTGCCTACCTGGTGCGTTTTTCGCACCCTGGTGCCCTCCTGGTGCGTTTTTATGCACCCTGGTGCCTACTTGGTGCGTTTTTATGCACCATGGTGCCCTCCTGGTGCGTTTTCTGCACCCTGGTGCCCTCCTGGTGCGTTTTTCTGCACCATGGTGCCTACCTGGTGCGTTTTTCTGCACCATGGTGCCTACCTGGTGCGTTTTTCGCACCCTGGTGCCCTCCTGGTGCGTTTTTCTGCACCCTGGTGCCTACTTGGTGCGTTTTTATGCACCATGGTGCCCTCCTGGTGCGTTTTTATGCACCATGGTGCCCTCCTGGTGCGTTTTTATGCACCATGGTGCCCTCCTGGTGCGTTTTTATGCACCATGGTGCCCTCCTGGTGCGTTTTTCGCACCCTGGTGCCCTCTTGGTGCGTTTTTATGCACCATGGTGCCCTCTTGGTGCGTTTTTCGCACCATGGTGCCCTCTTGGTGCGTTTTTATGCACCATGGTGCCCTCTTGGTGCGTTTTTCGCACCCTGGTGCCCTCCTGGTGCGTTTTTATGCACCCTGGTGCCCTCCTGGTGCGTTTTTATGCACCCTGGTGCCCTCCTGGTGCGTTTTTATGCACCCTGGTGCCTACTTGGTGCGTTTTTATGCACCATGGTGCCCTCCTGGTGCGTTTTTCGCACCCTGGTGCCCTCCTGGTGCGTTTTTATGCACCCTGGTGCCCTCCTGGTGCGTTTTTATGCACCCTGGTGCCCTCCTGGTGCGTTTTTATGCACCATGGTGCCCTCTTGGTGCGTTTTTCGCACC
>NW_020874438.1:0-2500 GCF_003935025.1 Abrus precatorius | reverse complement strand
GGCGTGGTTGGTGAGGTGCAGCCCCCCCCTATAATAGGTTATTATGCAAAAGCCAAAATTGTAGTAGTAGATACCTTTTTTCTGAGCAGACATAAGTCCATATCGGGACCTAGAGATCGAATTTTGACGTGATTTTTTGCAGGGAGGCTCACAAACACAATATATTCACGTCCACAAAGTTTTAGATTTTTTCTCCAAGGGATGAATTTTTAATGAATTTTTGAATCGGCAGATTATGAAAAACCGGGGAAAATAGAAAAAGGCACCTAGAGATCGAATTTTGACCTGATTTTTTGCAGGCATTCACACAAAATAACACCAAATGTGTCTGCAAAGTTTCGTTACATTTCCCCAAGGGAATGATTTATAATGAATTTTTCTCCGAATCATCGCACCATGGTGCACCTTGATGCCCACCTTGGTGCCTCTTGATACCCACCTTGGTGCTTCTTGATACCCACCTTGGTGCCTCTTGGTGCCTCTTGGTGCCCACCTTGGTGCCTCTTGATGCCCACCATGGTGCACCTTGATGCACACCTTGGTGCCTCTTGGTGCCTCTTGGTGCCCACCTTGGTGCCTCTTGATGCCCACCATGGTGCACCTTGATGCACACCTTGGTGCCTCTTGATGCCCACCTTGGTGCCTCTTGATACCCACCTTGGTGCCTCTTGATGCCCACCTTGGTGCCTCTTGATACCCACCTTGGTGCCTCTTGGTGCCCACCTTGGTGCCTCTTGCTACCCACCATGGTGCCTCTTGGTGCCCACCATGGTGCCTCTTGGTGCCCACCATGGTGCACCTTGATGCACACCTTGGTGCCTCTTGATGCCCACCTTGGTGCCTCTTGATGCCCACCTTGGTGCCTCTTGATACCCACCTTGGTGCCTCTTGGTGCCCACCATGGTGCCTCTTGGTGCCCACCATGGTGCACCTTCATGCACACCTTGGTGCCTCTTGATGCCCACCTTGGTCCCTCTTGATACCCACCATGGTGCACCTTGGTGCCTCTTGGTGCCCACCTTGGTGCCTCTTGATGCCCACCATGGTGCACCTTGATGCCCACCTTGGTGCCTCTTGGTGCCCATCATGGTGCCTCTTCATGCCCACCCTGGTGCCTACCTGGTGCGTTTTTATGCACCCTGGTGCCCTCCTGGTGCGTTTTTATGCACCCTGGTGCCCTCCTGGTGCGTTTTTATGCACCCTGGTGCCCTCCTGGTGCGTTTTTTATGCACCATGGTGCCTACTTGGTGCGTTTTTCGCACCCTGGTGCCCTCCTGGTGCGTTTTTATGCACCCTGGTGCCCTCCTGGTGCGTTTTTATGCACCCTGGTGCCTACTTGGTGCGTTTTTATGCACCATGGTGCCCTCCTGGTGCGTTTTTATGCACCATGGTGCCCTCCTGGTGCGTTTTTATGCACCATGGTGCCCTCCTGGTGCGTTTTTCGCACCCTGGTGCCCTCCTGGTGCGTTTTTATGCACCATGGTGCCCTCTTGGTGCGTTTTTCGCACCATGGTGCCCTCTTGGTGCGTTTTTATGCACCATGGTGCCCTCTTGGTGCGTTTTTATGCACCATGGTGCCCTCTTGGTGCGTTTTTCGCACCCTGGTGCCCTCCTGGTGCGTTTTTATGCACCCTGGTGCCCTCCTGGTGCGTTTTTATGCACCCTGGTGCCTACTTGGTGCGTTTTTATGCACCATGGTGCCCTCCTGGTGCGTTTTTCGCACCCTGGTGCCCTCCTGGTGCGTTTTTATGCACCCTGGTGCCCTCCTGGTGCGTTTTTATGCACCCTGGTGCCCTCCTGGTGCGTTTTTATGCACCATGGTGCCCTCCTGGTGCGTTTTTCGCACCCTGGTGCCCTCCTGGTGCGTTTTTATGCACCATGGTGCCCTCCTGGTGCGTTTTTATGCACCCTGGTGCCCTCCTGGTGCGTTTTTATGCACCATGGTGCCCTCCTGGTGCGTTTTTCGCACCCTGGTGCCCTCCTGGTGCGTTTTTATGCACCATGGTGCCCTCCTGGTGCGTTTTTATGCACCATGGTGCCTACCTGGTGCGTTTTTCGCACCCTGGTGCCCTCCTGGTGCGTTTTTATGCACCCTGGTGCCTACTTGGTGCGTTTTTTGCACCATGGTGCCCTCCTGGTGCGTTTTTCTGCACCCTGGTGCCCTCCTGGTGCGTTTTTCTGCACCATGGTGCCTACCTGGTGCGTTTTTCTGCACCATGGTGCCTACCTGGTGCGTTTTTCGCACCCTGGTGCCCTCCTGGTGCGTTTTTCTGCACCCTGGTGCCTACTTGGTGCGTTTTTATGCACCATGGTGCCCTCCTGGTGCGTTTTTATGCACCATGGTGCCCTCCTGGTGCGTTTTTATGCACCATGGTGCCCTCCTGGTGCGTTTTTATGCACCATGGTGCCCTCCTGGTGCGTTTTTCGCACCCTGGTGCCCTCTTGGTGCGTTTTTATGCACCATGGTGCCCTCTTGGTGCGTTTTTCGCACCATGGTGCC
>NW_020874437.1:0-1538 GCF_003935025.1 Abrus precatorius | reverse complement strand
GGCTTTCTCACAACCTACTCCCCTTTTGGGCTTTGTGGCACTTTTGGACCCAAGTTCTAGTTTTGGTCTCTTTTGGTCCTTTTGCTTACCGGCAAAGGGAGACGTGCGAAACTCGTCTCAGACCACTGAAACTCCCTGAATATCACTCCTAGGACTCAAAGAAGGCTTTCACACCAGCTTCTCCCCTTTTGGCACTATCTGGTGTTTCTGGACCTAATTTCCAGTTTTGGTCTCTTTTGGTCCCCTTTTGCTTACCGGCAAAGGGAGACGTGCGAAACTCGTCTCAGGCCACTAAAAATACTTGAATATCAATACTAGGAGTCAAAGGAAGGCTTTCACACCAGTTTCTCCCCTTTTGGCACTTTCTGATGCTTTTGGACCCAGGTTCCAGTTTTGGTCTCTTTTGGTCCGCTTTTGCTTACCTGCAAAGGTAGATATGCGAAATTCGTCTCAGGCCACTGAAACTCCTTGAATATCAACTTAGGACTCAAAGGAAGGCTTTCACACCAGCTTCTCCCCTTTTGGCACTTTCTGACGTTTTGGACCCAAGTTCCAGTTTTTGGTCCTTTTGGTCCCTTTTGCTTACCGGCAAAGGAAGATGTGCGAAATCGTCTCAGGCCACTGAAACTCCTTGAATATCACTCCTAGGACTCAAAGGAAGGCTTTCACACCATTCTCCCCTTTTGGCACTTTCTGCGCTTTTGGACCCAAGTTCAGTTTTGGTCTCTTTTGGTCCCTTTTGCTTACCGCAAAGGAGACGTGCGAAACTCGTCTCAGGCACTGAAACTCCTTGAATATCACTCTAGGACTCAAAGGAAGGCTTTCACACCAGCTTCTCCCCTTTTGGCACTTTCTGGCGCTTTTGGACCCAAGTTCTAGTTTTGGTCTCTTTGGTCCCTTTTGCTTACCGGCAAAGGGAGACGTGCGAAACTCGTCTCAGGCCACTGAAACTCCACTGAATATCACTCTAGGACTCAAAGGAAGGCTTTCAACCAGCTTCTCCCCTTTTGGCACTTTCTGGCCTTTGGACCCAAGTTCCAGTTTTGGTCTCTTTTGGTCCCTTTTTTGCTTACCGGCAAAGAGAAGATGTAGCGAAACTCGTCTCAGGCCACTAAAACTCCTTGAATATCAATCCTAGGATCAAAGGAAGGCTTTCACACCAGCTTCTCCCTTTTGGCACTTTCTGAGCCTTTTGAACCCAAGTTCCAGTTTTGGTCTCTTTTGGTCCCCTTTTTGCTTACCGGCAAGGAAGACGTGCGAAACTCGTCTCAGCCACTGAAACTCCTTGAATATCAATCCTAGGACTCAAAGGAAGGCTTTCTCACCAGCTTCTCCCCTTTTGGCGCTTTCTGCGCTTTTGGACCCAAGTTCAGTTTTGGTCTCTTTTGGTCCCCTTTTGCTTACCGGCAAAGGAGACGTGCGAAATCGTCTCAGGCCACTGAACTCCTTGAATATATCATCCTAGGACTCAAAGGAAGCTTTTCACACCACTTCTCCCTTTTGGCACTTTCTGACGATTTTGGACCCAAGTTCCAGTT
>NW_020874436.1:0-5000 GCF_003935025.1 Abrus precatorius | reverse complement strand
AAAGATTTTAAAAGATAATAATTAGAAAATTGGTTAGTTATTAATCAATTTTTTTCTACTTGTTCTTGGAGTAAAAAGAGTTCCATCTGTTCTTGAATAACTTCCTTCAAAAGGGCTTCCGCTTCCCCAGTGAATGTCTTGGTAGAAGATATTATTTCTTTGAATTGGGGTTTATTCATTTTTAAGTAAGCACGTAACTCAACAAGAAATTTCCTTACCTGTCCAATTTCTAATGAATCAAGATAACCATTCGTTCCGGTATAAATAGTTATTATCTGTTCTTCTACAGTGAGAGGGGCTGATTGGGATTGTTTAAGCAACTCGCGCAATCGTTGACCTCTTGCCAATTGATTTTGAGTAGCTTTATCAAGATCAGACGCGAATTGTGCAAAAGCTTCTAATTCTGCGAATTGTGCCAATTCCAATTTTAATTTACCAGCTACTTGTTTCATGGCTTTAATTTGAGCCGCCGATCCAACTCTGGAAACGGAAATACCGACATTAATTGCCGGTCTGATTCCAGCATTGAATAAATCGGCGGATAAGAATATTTGGCCATCTGTAATAGAAATTACATTAGTAGGAATATAAGCTGAAACATCTCCCGATTGTGTTTCAACTATTGGTAAAGCAGTCATACTTCCTTCGCCTAGTTGAGAACTTGATTTAGCGGCTCTTTCCAAAAGACGCGAATGCAAATAAAAAACATCCCCTGGATAGGCTTCGCGACCTGGGGGTCTTCGTAATAGAAGAGACATTTGGCGATAAGCCTGTGCTTGTTTGGAGGGATCATCATAAATGATTAAAGTGTGACGTTCGCGGTACATAAAATATTCAGCCAGAGCTGCTCCTGTATAAGGGGCGAGGTATTGTAATGTAGCTGGAGAATCTGCTGTTTCAGCTACTATAATAGTGTATTCCATTGCTCCTCTTTCTTGTAAAGTAGTCACCACTTGAGCCACAGAAGATGCTTTTTGACCAACAGCTACATAAACACATATTACATTTTGTCCCTGTTGATTGAGAATTGTATCTGTAGCTACTGCTGTTTTACCCGTTTGTCTATCTCCAATAATTAATTCTCGTTGGCCACGACCTATGGGGATCATCGAATCAATAGCAATAAGTCCTGTTTGAAGAGGCTCATATACGGAACGTCTCGAAATAATACCGGGAGCGGGAGATTCGATTAATCGAGATTCCGAAGCTGAAATTTCTCCTCGACCGTCAATAGGTTTAGCCAAGGCATTTATAACACGACCCAAATAAGCCTCACTTACTGGTATCTGAGCAATTCTTCCTGTTGCTTTTACCGAACTTCCCTCTTGTATCATCAAACCATCACCCATTAATACAACACCAACATTTTTTGATTCCAAATTCAAAGCAATGCCTATAGTACCCTCTTCAAATTCCACTAATTCACCCGCCATTACTTCATCAAGACCATAAATACGAGCAATACCGTCGCCTACTTGAAGTACGGTACCAGTATTTACAATTTTTACTTCGGTATTATATTGCTCAATACGTTCACGGATAATTTTACTAATTTCATCTGCACGAATGGTTACCATGAATATTTCTTAATTTTTTTTTAGAAGAAAAAAATAATGCCTATACTCTATACTATAGTAGATATTATAGTAGAAGGACTAATCACTTATTTTTTTCTTTCATCGTCCCAAACATGCCAATATTAGCATTGACAGTACGTAAATGTAACTCGTTATTCAAGCAACTATTCAGAGTTTCAAGAGCTCCCTGTAAGGCTTGTTGTAAAACCCGTTGTCGGACTTGATTAATCACCCTTTGTTGTTCAAAATAAATGGTTTCATTTTTGTAATTTTCTAATTGTTCCAAAGTCGTATAAATTGAATTAATTAAATTTAATTTTTCTCGTTCTATCTCAGAATAGCCATTCACTCGAAACCGATCTGCTTCCGTTTCGACTTTCCTTAAGCGGGCCTGGGCTTTTTCCAGCTGTTGAACAGCTCTTTCCCGTAGTTCTTCTGAATTTCGAATAGTTCTTAAGATTCTCTGTTTTCGATTATCTAATAAATCATTTAATGAAAGTAGATTCTCTTTCCATTCATTTCAAAATGTCTATGATCTCTTCCCGAACCAAACATGAATCTTTCGATTCATTTGGCTCTCACACTCAATTACTTATGTTATGGGAAATTTTCTTATCTTTTTTTTATGTAATGAGCCTATCCTCTCTTCTCTATTTATAAAAAAAAAGATTGAAAAAATATTTAAAACGATTACCAATACAAGACCAGAATATTCGGAGGACTCTTCTGACCAAAAAAATAATTGTCAGCAAAGTTGTTTTTTTTCTTCAAATCCAAAGAATTCTTATAAATTTATACATAGGTCATCGATTCCGCATTGTATAAATGGAGGGTGAAATTGAACGTTTTTACAATTTTTCACCGTAAAGAGGGTTCAAGCTGTTTTATCGACATGAGTGTTCTATATCGAAAAATTGTAAAAATTTTTTTGAAATCATTTCATTTCTGTATTAACATAGTGGTAGAAAGAGTACTACACTGCGTCTAGACTTCAAATTGTTTACTTTAACCATGGTAATAGTCCAAAATTTTGGGTTAATAGAGAATCAAAGTGGATTTACTAATGAATCGCGAAATGCTATGGTTCTTAAATATTTTTTTTTTTTTCAAAAAATAAAATTTATTGAGAAGTAATTCGCGGGATTATGCACATTTTCTTAGTTATAACGAAAAAAAAAGTGCAATTGGTTGGATCCAATCTATTCTTTGAAATTAACAACTCGCACACACTCCCTTTCCAAAAAAAACCAATACACCTAGCACTACGCTTAGATTTATTGGATTTGTTGCTAAAATATCGGTATTAAACCCGAAACTTCCGGCGGATCGCCAGTAGCCCAAGTAAAGGAAAGAATCGGTTATATTTTTCATATGATCTCATCTCCTTTTATGGATAGACTAATTATCCTTCTACAATTCCTATTTTTTTATTTTTTAGTTATTTCTTTTTTATATGATATTTTTATTATATATAATAAAAATATCATTCTTTACTAAAAATTCATATTAATTATTAGTAATTATAAGTAATAATATGAATAGTAATAATATTCATTTAATAATAATAATATTCTATTAATACATATCTAAATATATATATCTATTTAGATATGTATATATTAATATATATATTATTTGAATTGATCAATCAATTGGAGGATTCCCTATAAGAATGATACTTAGTAGAATTCGATACCACTTCTTATGTCAATTACATAAATCTCTTATAGTTGTTTTTAACACTTTCGATAAATTTTATAAAACTAAAAAAGGGGGGCTAAAAAAGAGAAGGAAGAAGACAAATCAGAGTGAAATCTTAATATAATTCGACAAAGCAAGAACAGCAAAGCAAGTCCACGGAAAAAGGATATATATATTTATTTTTTTAAGATTAAACTAAACAAAAGGATTCGCAAATAAAAGCGCTAATGCTACAACCAATCCATAAATTGTTAAAGCTTCCATAAAAGCCAGACTAAGCAATAAAGTACCCCGTATTTTTCCCTCTGCCTCTGGTTGTCGCGCAATCCCTTCTACAGCTTGCCCTGCAGCAGTGCCTTGACCAACCCCAGGTCCAATAGAAGCAAGCCCGACGGCCAACCCAGCAGCAATAACGGAAGCGGCAGAAATCAGTGGATTCATGATAAGTTCCTCGCACCCCAAATAAAAAATAAATAATAATAAAGAAAAGAAATAGTTAATGATATAATCAACCAATAAATTATGACTTAATTACTCAATCACCAGGATTTATCCAGTTGAAATAATTAAGAATTCCGAATTGAAATAACAATAGTTATTGAACTATCCAAATTAGTTCGATATTCATTTTTTCTTTTCTATCCACGTAGTTTTTTTGTGAATCCATACAATTTTAGTTTTTATCTTACCCTAAATTTGGAACTCTTCTTTGAATTCTTCGTTCTTTTTTTTTTTGAATTTCTTACTATTCAATTCATAATTAGAGATGAAACGGAAGGACTTTGTTTTTTAAATCCCTATCGAAATTGACAGTAGTAGCAGGGCAATTTTAGATATATAATGTTAGTTTTTTTAGATATATAGTTAGTTCATATATAACTAGTTTATATATAATATCACATATACATGTATTTCTTCCATGCCGTAAACCAATTATTTGTGTTTTAGTTTCAATCAGATTCGAGAATCATTATTTGAAATCTAAAAAAAAAAAGAAGGAGTTGTTTTATAGTGATTGGATTATATATACCCAGTTTGACTTCCCCCACTCCTACTCTATTTTTTTTGAATCTTGGTTTTTTTTTTGAAAATCCTTCTTTCATCCTTTTATTATTATCCGATATGGATATACAAAATCGAAATCAATTCGTTAGACTGAATTATTGCAGAGAAATATTGGAATTTGAGTGATAAAAATGTAATTCTTTTTTGAATTATCTTTTGGTCAATCGTTAAATTGAATGTGAATGAATGAAACGGGAATCTGTTCTAGTTCCTATATAGCATATTTTTATCACATGTAAATATTATACTTTTCTAATATAGAATATCTAATATACTAATATATCTTAATCGAATTAGATATATATATCTAAATTCTATATATATAATCGAATCTAATATCTAATAATAGTAATAAATAATCTAATAATATATATAGAATAATATTTAATATGTTATAGTTATAATTGAAATGAACAAAAAATGGAATGAACAAAACAAAATATAACAATACAAAAAAAATATTCATTGGAGGAAAATCGAAATAGGTCAAACAAAAAGTCTTTTTAGGAAAACTAGGAAAAAGATCTTTGGATGGATCTTTTCCTAGTTTTTTTACAATTTTCTGGGTAATCTTTTCTATTTTACTATTACATTAAATTGTATATTGATTTTATTTATACTTTATTGCATCTTTATTTTTTTTGGGGGGGGGGGGAG
>NW_020874435.1:0-15870 GCF_003935025.1 Abrus precatorius | reverse complement strand
AGTTTGCACGTCTTCCACTGCCGGTAAGTAAAAGGGGACCAAAAGAGACCAAAACTGGAACTTGGGTCCAAAAGCGCCAGAAAGTGCCAAAAGGGGAGAAGGTGGTGAGAAAGCCTTCCTTTGAGTCCTAGGAGTGATATTCAATGAGTTTCAGTGGCCTGAGACGAGTTTCGCACGTCTTCCTTTGCCGGTAAGCAAAAGGGGACCAAAAGAGACCAAAACTGGAACTTGGGTCCAAAAGCGCCAGAAAGTGCCAAAAGGGGAGAAGGTGGTGAGAAAGCCTTCCTTTGAGTCCTAGGAGTGATATTCAATGAGTTTCAGTGGCCTGAGACGAGTTTCGCACGTCTTCCACTGCCGGTAAGCAAAAGGGACCAAAAGAGACCAAAACTGGAACTTGGGTCCAAAAGCGCCAGAAAGTGCCAAAAGGGGAGAAGGTGGTGAGAAAGCCTTCCTTTGAGTCCTAGGAGTGATATTCAAGGAGTTTCAGTGGCCTGAGACGAGTTTCGCACGTCTTCCTTGCCGGTAAGCAAAAGGGGACCAAAAGAGACCAAAACTGGAACTTGGGTCCAAAAGCGCCAGAAAGTGCCAAAAGGGGAGAAGGTGGTGAGAAAGCCTTCCTTTGAGTCCTAGGAGTGATATTCAATGAGTTTCAGTGGCCTGAGACGAGTTTCGCACGTCTTCCTGCCGGTAAGCAAAAGGGACCAAAAGAGACCAAAACTGGAACTTGGGTCCAAAAGCGCCAGAAAGTGCCAAAAGGGGAGAAGGTGGTGAGAAAGCCTTCCTTTGAGTCCTAGGAGTGATATTCAATGAGTTTCAGTGGCCTGAGACGAGTTTCGCACGTCTTCCTTGCCGGTAAGCAAAAGGGGACCAAAAGAGACCAAAACTGGAACTTGGGTCCAAAAGCGCCAGAAAGTGCCAAAAGGGGAGAAGGTGGTGAGAAAGCCTTCCTTTGAGTCCTAGGAGTGATATTCAATGAGTTTCAGTGGCCTGAGACGAGTTTCGCACGTCTTCACTGCCGGTAAGCAAAAGGGGACCAAAAGAGACCAAAACTGGAACTTGGGTCCAAAAGCGCCAGAAAGTGCCAAAAGGGGAGAAGGTGGTGAGAAAGCCTTCCTTTGAGTCCTAGGAGTGATATTCAATGAGTTTCAGTGGCCTGAGACGAGTTTCGCACGTCTTCCTTGCCGGTAAGCAAAAGGGGACCAAAAGAGACCAAAACTGGAACTTGGGTCCAAAAGCGCCAGAAAGTGCCAAAAGGGGAGAAGGTGGTGAGAAGCCTTCCTTTGAGTCCTAGTAGTGATATTCAAGGAGTTTCAGTGGCCTGAGACGAGTTTCGCACGTCTTCCTTGCCGGTAAGCAAAAGGGGACCAAAAGAGACCAAAACTGGAACTTGGGTCCAAAAGCGCCAGAAAGTGCCAAAAGGGGAGAAGGTGGTGAGAAAGCCTTCCTTTGAGTCCTAGGAGTGATATTCAATGAGTTTCAGTGGCCTGAGACGAGTTTCGCACGTCTTCCACTGCCGGTAAGCAAAAGGGGACCAAAAGAGACCAAAACTGGAACTTGGGTCCAAAAGCGCCAGAAAGTGCCAAAAGGGGAGAAGGTGGTGAGAAAGCCTTCCTTTGAGTCCTAGGAGTGATATTCAATGAGTTTCAGTGGCCTGAGACGAGTTTCGCACGTCTTCCTTGCCGGTAAGCAAAAGGGGACCAAAAGAGACCAAAACTGGAACTTGGGTCCAAAAGCGCCAGAAAGTGCCAAAAGGGGAGAAGGTGGTGAGAAAGCCTTCCTTTGAGTCCTAGGAGTGATATTCAATGAGTTTCAGTGGCCTGAGACGAGTTTCGCACGTCTTCCTGCCGGTAAGCAAAAGGGGACCAAAAGAGACCAAAACTGGAACTTGGGTCCAAAAGCGCCAGAAAGTGCCAAAAGGGGAGAAGGTGGTGAGAAAGCCTTCTTTGAGTCCTAGAGTGATATTCAATGAGTTTCAGTGGCCTGAGACGAGTTTCGCACGTCTTCCTGCCGGTAAGCAAAAGGGGACCAAAAGAGACCAAAACTGGAACTTGGGTCCAAAAGCGCCAGAAAGTGCCAAAAGGGGAGAAGGTGGTGAGAAAGCCTTCTTTGAGTCCTAGAGTGATATTCAAGGAGTTTCAGTGGCCTGAGACGAGTTTCGCACGTCTTCCTTGCCGGTAAGCAAAAGGGGACCAAAAGAGACCAAAACTGGAACTTGGGTCCAAAAGCGCCAGAAAGTGCCAAAAGGGGAGAAGGTGGTGAGAAAGCCTTCTTTGAGTCCTAGTACTGATATTCAATGAGTTTCAGTGGCCTGAGACGAGTTTCGCACGTCTTCCTTGCCGGTAAGCAAAAGGGGACCAAAAGAGACCAAAACTGGAACTTGGGTCCAAAAGCGCCAGAAAGTGCCAAAAGGGGAGAAGGTGGTGAGAAAGCCTTCCTTTGAGTCCTAGAGTGATATTCAATGAGTTTCAGTGGCCTGAGACGAGTTTCGCACGTCTTCACTGCCGGTAAGCAAAAGGGGACCAAAAGAGACCAAAACTGGAACTTGGGTCCAAAAGCGCCAGAAAGTGCCAAAAGGGGAGAAGGTGGTGAGAAAGCCTTCCTTTGAGTCCTAGAAGTGATATTCAATGAGTTTCAGTGGCCTGAGACGAGTTTCGCACGTCTTCCACTGCCGGTAAGCAAAAGGGGACCAAAAGAGACCAAAACTGGAACTTGGGTCCAAAAGCGCCAGAAAGTGCCAAAAGGGGAGAAGGTGGTGAGAAAGCCTTCTTTGAGTCCTAGGAGTGATATTCAATGAGTTTCAGTGGCCTGAGACGAGTTTCGCACGTCTTCACTGCCGGTAAGCAAAAGGGGACCAAAAGAGACCAAAACTGGAACTTGGGTCCAAAAGCGCCAGAAAGTGCCAAAAGGGGAGAAGGTGGTGAGAAAGCCTTCCTTTGAGTCCTAGGAGTGATATTCAATGAGTTTCAGTGGCCTGAGACGAGTTTCGCACGTCTTCCATGCCGGTAAGCAAAAGGGGACCAAAAGAGACCAAAACTGGAACTTGGGTCCAAAAGCGCCAGAAAGTGCCAAAAGGGGAGAAGGTGGTGAGAAAGCCTTCCTTTGAGTCCTAGGAGTGATATTCAATGAGTTTCAGTGGCCTGAGACGAGTTTCGCACGTCTTCACTGCCGGTAAGCAAAAGGGGACCAAAAGAGACCAAAACTGGAACTTGGGTCCAAAAGCGCCAGAAAGTGCCAAAAGGGGAGAAGGTGGTGAGAAGCCTTCTTTGAGTCCTAGAAGTGATATTCAATGAGTTTCAGTGGCCTGAGACGAGTTTCGCACGTCTTCACTGCCGGTAAGCAAAAGGGGACCAAAAGAGACCAAAACTGGAACTTGGGTCCAAAAGCGCCAGAAAGTGCCAAAAGGGGAGAAGGTGGTGAGAAAGCCTTCTTTGAGTCCTAGTAGTGATATTCAATGAGTTTCAGTGGCCTGAGACGAGTTTCGCACGTCTTCCACTGCCGGTAAGCAAAAGGGGACCAAAAGAGACCAAAACTGGAACTTGGGTCCAAAAGCGCCAGAAAGTGCCAAAAGGGGAGAAGGTGGTGAGAAAGCCTTCCTTTGAGTCCTAGGAGTGATATTCAATGAGTTTCAGTGGCCTGAGACGAGTTTCGCACGTCTTCCTGCCGGTAAGCAAAAGGGGACCAAAAGAGACCAAAACTGGAACTTGGGTCCAAAAGCGCCAGAAAGTGCCAAAAGGGGAGAAGGTGGTGAGAAAGCCTTCCTTTGAGTCCTAGGAGTGATATTCAATGAGTTTCAGTGGCCTGAGACGAGTTTCGCACGTCTTCCACTGCCGGTAAGCAAAAGGGGACCAAAAGAGACCAAAACTGGAACTTGGGTCCAAAAGCGCCAGAAAGTGCCAAAAGGGGAGAAGGTGGTGAGAAAGCCTTCCTTTGAGTCCTAGGAGTGATATTCAATGAGTTTCAGTGGCCTGAGACGAGTTTCGCACGTCTTCCTTTGCCGGTAAGCAAAAGGGGACCAAAAGAGACCAAAACTGGAACTTGGGTCCAAAAGCGCCAGAAAGTGCCAAAAGGGGAGAAGGTGGTGAGAAAGCCTTCCTTTGAGTCCTAGGAGTGATATTCAATGAGTTTCAGTGGCCTGAGACGAGTTTCGCACGTCTTCCTGCCGGTAAGCAAAAGGGGACCAAAAGAGACCAAAACTGGAACTTGGGTCCAAAAGCGCCAGAAAGTGCCAAAAGGGAGAAGGTGGTGAGAAGCCTTCTTTGAGTCCTAGTATGATATTCAAGGAGTTTCAGTGGCCTGAGACGAGTTTCGCACGTCTTCCTGCCGGTAAGCAAAAGGGGACCAAAAGAGACCAAAACTGGAACTTGGGTCCAAAAGCGCCAGAAAGTGCCAAAAGGGGAGAAGGTGGTGAGAAGCCTTCCTTTGAGTCCTAGAGTGATATTCAATGAGTTTCAGTGGCCTGAGACGAGTTTCGCACGTCTTCCTGCCGGTAAGCAAAAGGGGACCAAAAGAGACCAAAACTGGAACTTGGGTCCAAAAGCGCCAGAAAGTGCCAAAAGGGGAGAAGGTGGTGAGAAGCCTTCTTTGAGTCCTAGAGTGATATTCAATGAGTTTCAGTGGCCTGAGACGAGTTTCGCACGTCTTCCACTGCCGGTAAGCAAAAGGGGACCAAAAGAGACCAAAACTGGAACTTGGGTCCAAAAGCGCCAGAAAGTGCCAAAAGGGGAGAAGGTGGTGAGAAAGCCTTCTTTGAGTCCTAGATGATATTCAATGAGTTTCAGTGGCCTGAGACGAGTTTCGCACGTCTTCCTGCCGGTAAGCAAAAGGGGACCAAAAGAGACCAAAACTGGAACTTGGGTCCAAAAGCGCCAGAAAGTGCCAAAAGGGAGAAGGTGGTGAGAAAGCCTTCCTTTGAGTCCTAGAGTGATATTCAATGAGTTTCAGTGGCCTGAGACGAGTTTCGCACGTCTTCCTTTGCCGGTAAGCAAAAGGGGACCAAAAGAGACCAAAACTGGAACTTGGGTCCAAAAGCGCCAGAAAGTGCCAAAAGGGGAGAAGGTGGTGAGAAAGCCTTCTTTGAGTCCTAGTATGATATTCAATGAGTTTCAGTGGCCTGAGACGAGTTTCGCACGTCTTCCACTGCCGGTAAGCAAAAGGGGACCAAAAGAGACCAAAACTGGAACTTGGGTCCAAAAGCGCCAGAAAGTGCCAAAAGGGGAGAAGGTGGTGAGAAAGCCTTCTTTGAGTCCTAGATGATATTCAATGAGTTTCAGTGGCCTGAGACGAGTTTCGCACGTCTTCACTGCCGGTAAGCAAAAGGGGACCAAAAGAGACCAAAACTGGAACTTGGGTCCAAAAGCGCCAGAAAGTGCCAAAAGGGGAGAAGGTGGTGAGAAGCCTTCCTTTGAGTCCTAGAGTGATATTCAATGAGTTTCAGTGGCCTGAGACGAGTTTCGCACGTCTTCACTGCCGGTAAGCAAAAGGGACCAAAAGAGACCAAAACTGGAACTTGGGTCCAAAAGCGCCAGAAAGTGCCAAAAGGGGAGAAGGTGGTGAGAAAGCCTTCTTTGAGTCCTAGAGTGATATTCAATGAGTTTCAGTGGCCTGAGACGAGTTTCGCACGTCTTCCACTGCCGGTAAGCAAAAGGGGACCAAAAGAGACCAAAACTGGAACTTGGGTCCAAAAGCGCCAGAAAGTGCCAAAAGGGGAGAAGGTGGTGAGAAAGCCTTCTTTGAGTCCTAGAGTGATATTCAATGAGTTTCAGTGGCCTGAGACGAGTTTCGCACGTCTTCACTGCCGGTAAGCAAAAGGGGACCAAAAGAGACCAAAACTGGAACTTGGGTCCAAAAGCGCCAGAAAGTGCCAAAAGGGAGAAGGTGGTGAGAAAGCCTTCTTTGAGTCCTAGAGTGATATTCAATGAGTTTCAGTGGCCTGAGACGAGTTTCGCACGTCTTCCTTGCCGGTAAGCAAAAGGGACCAAAAGAGACCAAAACTGGAACTTGGGTCCAAAAGCGCCAGAAAGTGCCAAAAGGGGAGAAGGTGGTGAGAAAGCCTTCCTTTGAGTCCTAGAGTGATATTCAATGAGTTTCAGTGGCCTGAGACGAGTTTCGCACGTCTTCCTGCCGGTAAGCAAAAGGGGACCAAAAGAGACCAAAACTGGAACTTGGGTCCAAAAGCGCCAGAAAGTGCCAAAAGGGGAGAAGGTGGTGAGAAAGCCTTCCTTTGAGTCCTAGAGTGATATTCAATGAGTTTCAGTGGCCTGAGACGAGTTTCGCACGTCTTCCTGCCGGTAAGCAAAAGGGGACCAAAAGAGACCAAAACTGGAACTTGGGTCCAAAAGCGCCAGAAAGTGCCAAAAGGGGAGAAGGTGGTGAGAAAGCCTTCTTTGAGTCCTAGAGTGATATTCAATGAGTTTCAGTGGCCTGAGACGAGTTTCGCACGTCTTCACTGCCGGTAAGCAAAAGGGACCAAAAGAGACCAAAACTGGAACTTGGGTCCAAAAGCGCCAGAAAGTGCCAAAAGGGGAGAAGGTGGTGAGAAGCCTTCCTTTGAGTCCTAGATGATATTCAAGGAGTTTCAGTGGCCTGAGACGAGTTTCGCACGTCTTCCTGCCGGTAAGCAAAAGGGACCAAAAGAGACCAAAACTGGAACTTGGGTCCAAAAGCGCCAGAAAGTGCCAAAAGGGGAGAAGGTGGTGAGAAGCCTTCTTTGAGTCCTAGATGATATTCAATGAGTTTCAGTGGCCTGAGACGAGTTTCGCACGTCTTCCTGCCGGTAAGCAAAAGGGACCAAAAGAGACCAAAACTGGAACTTGGGTCCAAAAGCGCCAGAAAGTGCCAAAAGGGAGAAGGTGGTGAGAAAGCCTTCCTTTGAGTCCTAGAGTGATATTCAATGAGTTTCAGTGGCCTGAGACGAGTTTCGCACGTCTTCACTGCCGGTAAGCAAAAGGGGACCAAAAGAGACCAAAACTGGAACTTGGGTCCAAAAGCGCCAGAAAGTGCCAAAAGGGGAGAAGGTGGTGAGAAAGCCTTCTTTGAGTCCTAGAGTGATATTCAATGAGTTTCAGTGGCCTGAGACGAGTTTCGCACGTCTTCCTTGCCGGTAAGCAAAAGGGGACCAAAAGAGACCAAAACTGGAACTTGGGTCCAAAAGCGCCAGAAAGTGCCAAAAGGGGAGAAGGTGGTGAGAAAGCCTTCCTTTGAGTCCTAGGAGTGATATTCAATGAGTTTCAGTGGCCTGAGACGAGTTTCGCACGTCTTCCACTGCCGGTAAGCAAAAGGGACCAAAAGAGACCAAAACTGGAACTTGGGTCCAAAAGCGCCAGAAAGTGCCAAAAGGGAGAAGGTGGTGAGAAAGCCTTCCTTTGAGTCCTAGGAGTGATATTCAATGAGTTTCAGTGGCCTGAGACGAGTTTCGCACGTCTTCACTGCCGGTAAGCAAAAGGGGACCAAAAGAGACCAAAACTGGAACTTGGGTCCAAAAGCGCCAGAAAGTGCCAAAAGGGGAGAAGGTGGTGAGAAAGCCTTCCTTTGAGTCCTAGGAGTGATATTCAATGAGTTTCAGTGGCCTGAGACGAGTTTCGCACGTCTTCACTGCCGGTAAGCAAAAGGGGACCAAAAGAGACCAAAACTGGAACTTGGGTCCAAAAGCGCCAGAAAGTGCCAAAAGGGGAGAAGGTGGTGAGAAAGCCTTCCTTTGAGTCCTAGAGTGATATTCAATGAGTTTCAGTGGCCTGAGACGAGTTTCGCACGTCTTCCTGCCGGTAAGCAAAAGGGACCAAAAGAGACCAAAACTGGAACTTGGGTCCAAAAGCGCCAGAAAGTGCCAAAAGGGGAGAAGGTGGTGAGAAGCCTTCTTTGAGTCCTAGATGATATTCAATGAGTTTCAGTGGCCTGAGACGAGTTTCGCACGTCTTCACTGCCGGTAAGCAAAAGGGACCAAAAGAGACCAAAACTGGAACTTGGGTCCAAAAGCGCCAGAAAGTGCCAAAAGGGGAGAAGGTGGTGAGAAAGCCTTCCTTTGAGTCCTAGAGTGATATTCAATGAGTTTCAGTGGCCTGAGACGAGTTTCGCACGTCTTCCTTGCCGGTAAGCAAAAGGGACCAAAAGAGACCAAAACTGGAACTTGGGTCCAAAAGCGCCAGAAAGTGCCAAAAGGGGAGAAGGTGGTGAGAAGCCTTCTTTGAGTCCTAGATGATATTCAATGAGTTTCAGTGGCCTGAGACGAGTTTCGCACGTCTTCCTTGCCGGTAAGCAAAAGGGACCAAAAGAGACCAAAACTGGAACTTGGGTCCAAAAGCGCCAGAAAGTGCCAAAAGGGGAGAAGGTGGTGAGAAAGCCTTCTTTGAGTCCTAGAGTGATATTCAATGAGTTTCAGTGGCCTGAGACGAGTTTCGCACGTCTTCCTTGCCGGTAAGCAAAAGGGGACCAAAAGAGACCAAAACTGGAACTTGGGTCCAAAAGCGCCAGAAAGTGCCAAAAGGGAGAAGGTGGTGAGAAAGCCTTCCTTTGAGTCCTAGAGTGATATTCAATGAGTTTCAGTGGCCTGAGACGAGTTTCGCACGTCTTCCACTGCCGGTAAGCAAAAGGGGACCAAAAGAGACCAAAACTGGAACTTGGGTCCAAAAGCGCCAGAAAGTGCCAAAAGGGGAGAAGGTGGTGAGAAAGCCTTCTTTGAGTCCTAGAGTGATATTCAATGAGTTTCAGTGGCCTGAGACGAGTTTCGCACGTCTTCACTGCCGGTAAGCAAAAGGGGACCAAAAGAGACCAAAACTGGAACTTGGGTCCAAAAGCGCCAGAAAGTGCCAAAAGGGGAGAAGGTGGTGAGAAAGCCTTCCTTTGAGTCCTAGGAGTGATATTCAATGAGTTTCAGTGGCCTGAGACGAGTTTCGCACGTCTTCCTTGCCGGTAAGCAAAAGGGACCAAAAGAGACCAAAACTGGAACTTGGGTCCAAAAGCGCCAGAAAGTGCCAAAAGGGAGAAGGTGGTGAGAAGCCTTCTTTGAGTCCTAGAAGTGATATTCAATGAGTTTCAGTGGCCTGAGACGAGTTTCGCACGTCTTCACTGCCGGTAAGCAAAAGGGGACCAAAAGAGACCAAAACTGGAACTTGGGTCCAAAAGCGCCAGAAAGTGCCAAAAGGGGAGAAGGTGGTGAGAAGGCCTTCCTTTGAGTCCTAGGAGTGATATTCAATGAGTTTCAGTGGCCTGAGACGAGTTTCGCACGTCTTCCTGCCGGTAAGCAAAAGGGACCAAAAGAGACCAAAACTGGAACTTGGGTCCAAAAGCGCCAGAAAGTGCCAAAAGGGGAGAAGGTGGTGAGAAAGCCTTCCTTTGAGTCCTAGTAGTGATATTCAATGAGTTTCAGTGGCCTGAGACGAGTTTCGCACGTCTTCCTTGCCGGTAAGCAAAAGGGGACCAAAAGAGACCAAAACTGGAACTTGGGTCCAAAAGCGCCAGAAAGTGCCAAAAGGGGAGAAGGTGGTGAGAAAGCCTTCCTTTGAGTCCTAGTTGATATTCAAGGAGTTTCAGTGGCCTGAGACGAGTTTCGCACGTCTTCCTTGCCGGTAAGCAAAAGGGACCAAAAGAGACCAAAACTGGAACTTGGGTCCAAAAGCGCCAGAAAGTGCCAAAAGGGGAGAAGGTGGTGAGAAAGCCTTCCTTTGAGTCCTAGAGTGATATTCAATGAGTTTCAGTGGCCTGAGACGAGTTTCGCACGTCTTCCTGCCGGTAAGCAAAAGGGACCAAAAGAGACCAAAACTGGAACTTGGGTCCAAAAGCGCCAGAAAGTGCCAAAAGGGAGAAGGTGGTGAGAAAGCCTTCCTTTGAGTCCTAGATGATATTCAATGAGTTTCAGTGGCCTGAGACGAGTTTCGCACGTCTTCCTTGCCGGTAAGCAAAAGGGGACCAAAAGAGACCAAAACTGGAACTTGGGTCCAAAAGCGCCAGAAAGTGCCAAAAGGGGAGAAGGTGGTGAGAAAGCCTTCCTTTGAGTCCTAGAGTGATATTCAATGAGTTTCAGTGGCCTGAGACGAGTTTCGCACGTCTTCCACTGCCGGTAAGCAAAAGGGACCAAAAGAGACCAAAACTGGAACTTGGGTCCAAAAGCGCCAGAAAGTGCCAAAAGGGGAGAAGGTGGTGAGAAGCCTTCTTTGAGTCCTAGATGATATTCAAGAGTTTCAGTGGCCTGAGACGAGTTTCGCACGTCTTCCTGCCGGTAAGCAAAAGGGACCAAAAGAGACCAAAACTGGAACTTGGGTCCAAAAGCGCCAGAAAGTGCCAAAAGGGGAGAAGGTGGTGAGAAAGCCTTCCTTTGAGTCCTAGAGTGATATTCAATGAGTTTCAGTGGCCTGAGACGAGTTTCGCACGTCTTCCTTGCCGGTAAGCAAAAGGGACCAAAAGAGACCAAAACTGGAACTTGGGTCCAAAAGCGCCAGAAAGTGCCAAAAGGGGAGAAGGTGGTGAGAAAGCCTTCTTTGAGTCCTAGAGTGATATTCAATGAGTTTCAGTGGCCTGAGACGAGTTTCGCACGTCTTCACTGCCGGTAAGCAAAAGGGGACCAAAAGAGACCAAAACTGGAACTTGGGTCCAAAAGCGCCAGAAAGTGCCAAAAGGGGAGAAGGTGGTGAGAAAGCCTTCCTTTGAGTCCTAGGAGTGATATTCAATGAGTTTCAGTGGCCTGAGACGAGTTTCGCACGTCTTCCTTGCCGGTAAGCAAAAGGGGACCAAAAGAGACCAAAACTGGAACTTGGGTCCAAAAGCGCCAGAAAGTGCCAAAAGGGGAGAAGGTGGTGAGAAAGCCTTCCTTTGAGTCCTAGGAGTGATATTCAATGAGTTTCAGTGGCCTGAGACGAGTTTCGCACGTCTTCCTTGCCGGTAAGCAAAAGGGGACCAAAAGAGACCAAAACTGGAACTTGGGTCCAAAAGCGCCAGAAAGTGCCAAAAGGGGAGAAGGTGGTGAGAAAGCCTTCCTTTGAGTCCTAGGAGTGATATTCAATGAGTTTCAGTGGCCTGAGACGAGTTTCGCACGTCTTCCACTGCCGGTAAGCAAAAGGGGACCAAAAGAGACCAAAACTGGAACTTGGGTCCAAAAGCGCCAGAAAGTGCCAAAAGGGGAGAAGGTGGTGAGAAGCCTTCTTTGAGTCCTAGGAGTGATATTCAATGAGTTTCAGTGGCCTGAGA
The DNA here is from genome assembly GCF_003935025.1 of Abrus precatorius. Taxonomy (NCBI): domain Eukaryota; kingdom Viridiplantae; phylum Streptophyta; class Magnoliopsida; order Fabales; family Fabaceae; genus Abrus; species Abrus precatorius. The sequence goes on along the minus strand of NW_020874435.1, from coordinate 4,695 downwards.
CGAGTTTCGCACGTCTTCCTTGCCGGTAAGCAAAAGGGACCAAAAGAGACCAAAACTGGAACTTGGGTCCAAAAGCGCCAGAAAGTGCCAAAAGGGGAGAAGGTGGTGAGAAAGCCTTCCTTTGAGTCCTAGAGTGATATTCAATGAGTTTCAGTGGCCTGAGACGAGTTTCGCACGTCTTCCTTGCCGGTAAGCAAAAGGGGACCAAAAGAGACCAAAACTGGAACTTGGGTCCAAAAGCGCCAGAAAGTGCCAAAAGGGGAGAAGGTGGTGAGAAGCCTTCTTTGAGTCCTAGATGATATTCAATGAGTTTCAGTGGCCTGAGACGAGTTTCGCACGTCTTCACTGCCGGTAAGCAAAAGGGGACCAAAAGAGACCAAAACTGGAACTTGGGTCCAAAAGCGCCAGAAAGTGCCAAAAGGGAGAAGGTGGTGAGAAAGCCTTCCTTTGAGTCCTAGAGTGATATTCAATGAGTTTCAGTGGCCTGAGACGAGTTTCGCACGTCTTCCTGCCGGTAAGCAAAAGGGGACCAAAAGAGACCAAAACTGGAACTTGGGTCCAAAAGCGCCAGAAAGTGCCAAAAGGGAGAAGGTGGTGAGAAAGCCTTCCTTTGAGTCCTAGAGTGATATTCAATGAGTTTCAGTGGCCTGAGACGAGTTTCGCACGTCTTCCACTGCCGGTAAGCAAAAGGGACCAAAAGAGACCAAAACTGGAACTTGGGTCCAAAAGCGCCAGAAAGTGCCAAAAGGGGAGAAGGTGGTGAGAAGCCTTCTTTGAGTCCTAGATGATATTCAAGGAGTTTCAGTGGCCTGAGACGAGTTTCGCACGTCTTCCTTGCCGGTAAGCAAAAGGGACCAAAAGAGACCAAAACTGGAACTTGGGTCCAAAAGCGCCAGAAAGTGCCAAAAGGGAGAAGGTGGTGAGAAAGCCTTCCTTTGAGTCCTAGAGTGATATTCAATGAGTTTCAGTGGCCTGAGACGAGTTTCGCACGTCTTCACTGCCGGTAAGCAAAAGGGGACCAAAAGAGACCAAAACTGGAACTTGGGTCCAAAAGCGCCAGAAAGTGCCAAAAGGGAGAAGGTGGTGAGAAGCCTTCTTTGAGTCCTAGAGTGATATTCAATGAGTTTCAGTGGCCTGAGACGAGTTTCGCACGTCTTCCTGCCGGTAAGCAAAAGGGACCAAAAGAGACCAAAACTGGAACTTGGGTCCAAAAGCGCCAGAAAGTGCCAAAAGGGAGAAGGTGGTGAGAAAGCCTTCCTTTGAGTCCTAGGAGTGATATTCAATGAGTTTCAGTGGCCTGAGACGAGTTTCGCACGTCTTCCTGCCGGTAAGCAAAAGGGGACCAAAAGAGACCAAAACTGGAACTTGGGTCCAAAAGCGCCAGAAAGTGCCAAAAGGGGAGAAGGTGGTGAGAAAGCCTTCCTTTGAGTCCTAGGTGATATTCAATGAGTTTCAGTGGCCTGAGACGAGTTTCGCACGTCTTCCTGCCGGTAAGCAAAAGGGACCAAAAGAGACCAAAACTGGAACTTGGGTCCAAAAGCGCCAGAAAGTGCCAAAAGGGGAGAAGGTGGTGAGAAAGCCTTCCTTTGAGTCCTAGTAGTGATATTCAATGAGTTTCAGTGGCCTGAGACGAGTTTCGCACGTCTTCACTGCCGGTAAGCAAAAGGGGACCAAAAGAGACCAAAACTGGAACTTGGGTCCAAAAGCGCCAGAATGTGCCAAAAGGGAGAAGGTGGTGAGAAGGCCTTCTTTGAGTCCTAGTTGATATTCAATGAGTTTCAGTGGCCTGAGACGAGTTTCGCACGTCTTCACTGCCGGTAAGCAAAAGGGGACCAAAAGAGACCAAAACTGGAACTTGGGTCCAAAAGCGCCAGAAAGTGCCAAAAGGGGAGAAGGTGGTGAGAAAGCCTTCTTTGAGTCCTAGAGTGATATTCAATGAGTTTCAGTGGCCTGAGACGAGTTTCGCACGTCTTCCACTGCCGGTAAGCAAAAGGGGACCAAAAGAGACCAAAACTGGAACTTGGGTCCAAAAGCGCCAGAAAGTGCCAAAAGGGGAGAAGGTGGTGAGAAAGCCTTCTTTGAGTCCTAGAGTGATATTCAATGAGTTTCAGTGGCCTGAGACGAGTTTCGCACGTCTTCCCTGCCGGTAAGCAAAAGGGACCAAAAGAGACCAAAACTGGAACTTGGGTCCAAAAGCGCCAGAAAGTGCCAAAAGGGAGAAGGTGGTGAGAAAGCCTTCCTTTGAGTCCTAGATGATATTCAAGAGTTTCAGTGGCCTGAGACGAGTTTCGCACGTCTTCCTTGCCGGTAAGCAAAAGGGACCAAAAGAGACCAAAACTGGAACTTGGGTCCAAAAGCGCCAGAAAGTGCCAAAAGGGGAGAAGGTGGTGAGAAAGCCTTCCTTTGAGTCCTAGAGTGATATTCAATGAGTTTCAGTGGCCTGAGACGAGTTTCGCACGTCTTCCTTTGCCGGTAAGCAAAAGGGACCAAAAGAGACCAAAACTGGAACTTGGGTCCAAAAGCGCCAGAAAGTGCCAAAAGGGAGAAGGTGGTGAGAAAGCCTTCCTTTGAGTCCTAGTATGATATTCAAGGAGTTTCAGTGGCCTGAGACGAGTTTCGCACGTCTTCCTGCCGGTAAGCAAAAGGGACCAAAAGAGACCAAAACTGGAACTTGGGTCCAAAAGCGCCAGAAAGTGCCAAAAGGGGAGAAGGTGGTGAGAAAGCCTTCCTTTGAGTCCTAGAGTGATATTCAATGAGTTTCAGTGGCCTGAGACGAGTTTCGCACGTCTTCCACTGCCGGTAAGCAAAAGGGACCAAAAGAGACCAAAACTGGAACTTGGGTCCAAAAGCGCCAGAAAGTGCCAAAAGGGGAGAAGGTGGTGAGAAAGCCTTCTTTGAGTCCTAGGAGTGATATTCAATGAGTTTCAGTGGCCTGAGACGAGTTTCGCACGTCTTCCACTGCCGGTAAGCAAAAGGGGACCAAAAGAGACCAAAACTGGAACTTGGGTCCAAAAGCGCCAGAAAGTGCCAAAAGGGGAGAAGGTGGTGAGAAAGCCTTCCTTTGAGTCCTAGAGTGATATTCAATGAGTTTCAGTGGCCTGAGACGAGTTTCGCACGTCTTCACTGCCGGTAAGCAAAAGGGACCAAAAGAGACCAAAACTGGAACTTGGGTCCAAAAGCGCCAGAAAGTGCCAAAAGGGAGAAGGTGGTGAGAAGGCCTTCTTTGAGTCCTAGTAGTGATATTCAATGAGTTTCAGTGGCCTGAGACGAGTTTCGCACGTCTTCACTGCCGGTAAGCAAAAGGGACCAAAAGAGACCAAAACTGGAACTTGGGTCCAAAAGCGCCAGAAAGTGCCAAAAGGGGAGAAGGTGGTGAGAAAGCCTTCCTTTGAGTCCTAGGAGTGATATTCAATGAGTTTCAGTGGCCTGAGACGAGTTTCGCACGTCTTCCACTGCGGTAAGCAAAAGGGGACCAAAAGAGACCAAAACTGGAACTTGGGTCCAAAAGCGCCAGAAAGTGCCAAAAGGGAGAAGGTGGTGAGAAGCCTTCTTTGAGTCCTAGTAGTGATATTCAATGAGTTTCAGTGGCCTGAGACGAGTTTCGCACGTCTTCACTGCCGGTAAGCAAAAGGGACCAAAAGAGACCAAAACTGGAACTTGGGTCCAAAAGCGCCAGAAAGTGCCAAAAGGGGAGAAGGTGGTGAGAAAGCCTTCCTTTGAGTCCTAGAGTGATATTCAATGAGTTTCAGTGGCCTGAGACGAGTTTCGCACGTCTTCCTTGCCGGTAAGCAAAAGGGACCAAAAGAGACCAAAACTGGAACTTGGGTCCAAAAGCGCCAGAAAGTGCCAAAAGGGAGAAGGTGGTGAGAAGGCCTTCTTTGAGTCCTAGTACTGATATTCAAGGAGTTTCAGTGGCCTGAGACGAGTTTCGCACGTCTTCACTGCCGGTAAGCAAAAGGGGACCAAAAGAGACCAAAACTGGAACTTGGGTCCAAAAGCGCCAGAATGTGCCAAAAGGGGAGAAGGTGGTGAGAAGGCCTTCTTTTTAGTCCTAGTACTGATATTCAATGAGTTTCAGTGGCCTGAGACGAGTTTCGCACGTCTTCACTGCTGGTAAGCAAAAGGGGACCAAAAGAGACCAAAACTGGAACTTGGGTCCAAAAGCGCCAGAAAGTGCCAAAAGGGGAGAAGGTGGTGAGAAGCCTTCTTTGAGTCCTAGTAGTGATATTCAATGAGTTTCAGTGGCCTGAGACGAGTTTCGCACGTCTTCCACTGCCGGTAAGCAAAAGGGGACCAAAAGAGACCAAAACTGGAACTTGGGTCCAAAAGCGCCAGAAAGTGCCAAAAGGGGAGAAGGTGGTGAGAAAGCCTTCCTTTGAGTCCTAGTACTGATATTCAAGGAGTTTCAGTGGCCTGAGACGAGTTTCGCACGTCTTCCTTGCCGGTAAGCAAAAGGGACCAAAAGAGACCAAAACTGGAACTTGGGTCCAAAAGCGCCAGAAAGTGCCAAAGGGGAGAAGGTGGTGAGAAAGCCTTCCTTTGAGTCCTAAGAGTGATATTCAATGAGTTTTAGTGGCCTGAGACGAGTTTCGCACGTCTTCCTTGCCGGTAAGCAAAAGGGGACCAAAAGAGACCAAAACTGGAACTTGGGTCCAAAAGCGCCAGAAAGTGCCAAAAGGGGAAAGTGGTGAGAAA
>NW_020874434.1:0-11931 GCF_003935025.1 Abrus precatorius | reverse complement strand
CTAAGGGAGAATTAGGAATTTTTCTAATAGGTGATCAAAATGGTTTTCCTTGGAGATGGAAAATTCGTCCACCGGGTTTTATCAATTTGCAAATTCTTCCTCAATATTAGTTAAAACAATGAAATTGGCCGATATTAATGACAATACTTAGGTAGCATAGATATCATTATGGGAGAGGTTGATCGTTGAAAATGATAATTGATACAACAGAAATACAAGATATCCATTTTTTTTTCAGATTGGAATCTTTTAAAGAGGTATATGGAATTCTATGGGTATTTGCCCCTATTTTTATTCTTGTATTAGGAATCACAATAAGTGTACTAGCAATTGTATGGTTAGAAAGAGAAATATCCGCAGGGATACAACAGCGTATTGGACCTGAATATGCTGGTCCTTTTTGGAGTTCTTCAAGCTCTAGCAGACGGAACAAAACTACTTTTCAAGGAGAATCTTATTCCATCTAGAGGAGATATTAATTTATTCAGTATCGGACCATTCATATCAGTCATATCAATTATAAATAAGCTATTCAGTAATTCCTTTTAATTATAACTTTGTTTTAATCTGACCTAATATCGGTGTTTTTTTATGGATTGCTATTTCAAGTATTGCTTCCCATTGGACTTCTTATGTCAGGATATGGGGTCAAATAATAAATATTCCTTTTTTGGGTGGTCTACGAGCTTGCTGCTCAATCGATTAGTTATGAAATACCCATTAAACTCTATGTGTGTTATCAATATCTCTACGTGCGATTCGTTGAGACAGAAAGCTTTTCGATACTATTGCTATACTCCCCCCTTTCTTTATAGTGCTTTCTAGTAAGGAAGGATAATAAATTGATATATATCCTTATCATTATTCTTTTTCGAAATTCGGATTGAAGAATTTAATCAGCATAGTTATATGAGTGAAATAAAACAGCTTCTATTGAATAGAATTTATTAATTCTATATATATTACTATATTACTTATAGTTATATATTACTTATAGTTAATAGATAGTATGAGGAGTTAAAATTGCAGTCAAAATATTGAGTCTCATTTTCCATGTATAAGAATTAAGTGAAAAAAAAATTCTATTCTATTTTTCAGTAGAAGAGGTATTTACCCCCAAGGTTGGTTGATTAGTCATCCTGTCTTGAAGCGGGCACAAAAGAAAAACCAACCTTTTTTTTGAGTTTTCACTATCATTTGTATGAATTATCATACATGTATTAACATAACTAAAGGGGTTTAATAAAAAAATGAATGGATGGGTAGAAACACCAAAATACACAAAGGATTAGTAACGCAAATTTTTTTAAATATCCAAAAAGCATTTATACATAATAGAAAAAGAATACTAATTGGGGCTTTAAGTTGGTAGAAAAAATCAGGCAGTACTCCTACAATTCCGATCCAGAGTATGCTCCATCCACTGATTAAATAAATGACTATCAGGAACGAAATAATCCTTACTTTTGTTTTCATTAATTCACTTTTTTTTTGAGTCCCTTTTTAGTTGCACAAAAAAAGGCTAGGAGCGAAAGAAAAAGTGATACCCTTTTTCTTTTTTTTTCTTACATCTATATTCTAGGAAGATGGAATTCATGTCATAATTCAGAAAACGAATGTATAATTCTTTTTTGTAATCGAAAATGATGGAGAAGTTATTGAGAATTCTATAAAGAGTATTTTATTGAAGAATTCAGTTATTACTCAACAAATTCCAATTTTTTTTTAAAGGGATAAGATCAATTCAGAAGTACTTTTTGTATCTTTTATTTATTCAAATAAAATTTGAAATGTATTTTTCTTTATTATTAATTTTTTCATTAAATAAAACAAAACAGACAGAATTCAATTGGTCTAATTCAGAACCGTCCGATAAAATCGAATCTTATCCATTTTATAAATATATCAAGAGATAAATAATCGGTCTGGTCCTTAGATTTATTGAAGGCTTAAAAGGAGCCGTATGAGGTGAAAAATCTCATGTACGGTTCTGTAATAGAGATGGGAACAGTAATGTTATCACCGACTAGGATTATCTAACAGCTTAAGTACAGTTGATATAGTTGAAGCGCAATCCAAATATGGTTTTTGGGGATGGAATTTGTGGCGTCAACCTATGGGTTTCATCGTTTTTCTAATTTCTTCTTTAGCAGAATGTGAAAGATTACCTTTTGATTTACCAGAAGCGGAAGAAGAATTAATAGCGGGTTATCAAACCGAATATTCGGGTATCAAATTTGGCTTATTTTACATTGCTTCCTATTTAAACCTATTAATTTCTTCCTTGTTTGTAACAGTTCTTTACTTTGGTGGTCCGAATATCTCTATTCCGTACATATTTGTTTCTGAATTTTTTGAAATAAATAAAGCATATGGAGTTTTTGTAACAACAATTGGTATCTTTATTACACTAGCTAAAACTTATTTGTTCTTATTCGTTTCTATCACAACAAGATGGACTTTACCTAGGCTAAGAATAGATCAATTATTAAATTTTGGATGGAAGTTTCTTTTACCCATTTCTCTCGGTAATCTATTATTAACAACTTCGTCTCAATTGTTTTCACTATAAAAAACGGACCTTCTATATTCATAACTTGTCTCAAACAAGAGAAGGAAAAAAAACAAAAATAATCAGAGATATTCACGATATGTTCCTTATGATAACTGGATTTATGAATTATGGTCAACAAACAGTCCAGCTGCAAGGTACATTGGTCAAGTTTCACGATTACTTATCTCACGCAAATCGTTTACCTGTAACTATTCAATATCCTTATGAAAAAATAATCACATCGGAACGTTTCCGTGGTCGAATACATTTCGAATTTGATAAATGCATTGCTTGTGAAGTATGTGTTCGTGTATGTCCCATAGATCTACCGTTGTTGATTGGAAACTGGAAACTGATATTCGAAAGAACGATTGCTTAATTACAGTATTGATTTCGGAATCTGTATATTTTTGGTAACTGTATTGAGTATTGTCCAACAAATTGTTTATCAATGACTGAAGAATATGAACTTTCGACTTATGATCGTCACGATTGAATTATAATCAAATTGCTTTGGGCCGTTTACCAGTGTCAGTAATTGATGATTATACAATTCGAACAATTCAATAAAATTAAGTTAATTATAATATAATTATAAAATCTTTTTCTAAAAATAAAGATTATATAAATCAAATCATATTCGATATATTTCTATATATAAATATATGTATTTGATAATATATATGATAATATAATTTGGATAATAAGAAAAATGTTATTAAAAAAAAAGAATAAATCTTAGAGGTAGATATTTTTATATTAGATATTCTATTAGTAGAAATATTCGATACATATATTATATATATACTTTAGTTTTCGTATAGTTTCAAACTACTCTTTCATAGAAAGAATGGAATGACATTGATCCTATAACTGTACCTATAGCAATTCACACTTATTATCTTAGGATTTGATTGAATTCAATGCGGAGAGAAATTTAGTATTTAGTATATAATTTTTTTCCTGGTCATATCAATAAAGTCATGAAATTTCGATTTATTTATCTCTTATTTTACATATAATGGATTTGCCTGAACCGATACATGATTTTCTTTTAGTCTTTCTGGGATCGGGTCTTATATTAGGAAGTCTAGGAGTAATATTACTTACCAACCCAATTTTTTCTGCTTTTTCGTTGGGACTGGTTCTTGTTTGTATATCTTTAGTCTATATTTTATCAAACTCCCATTTTGTAGCTGCATCGCAGCTACTTATTTACGTGGGCGCTATAAATGTTTTAATCATATTTGCTGTAATGTTCATGAATAGGTCAGAATATTACCAAGATTTTCGTCTTTGGACCATTGGGGATGGAATTACTTTGATGGTTTGTACAAGTATTTTTGTTTCACTAATAACTACTATTCCAGATACATCATGGTACGGGATTATTTGGACTGTGAGACCAAATCAGATTATAGAACAAGATTTTATAAGTACTAGTCAACAAATTGGAATTCATTTATCAACAGATTTTTTTCTTCCATTTGAACTCATTTCCATAATTCTTTTAGCTGCTTTGATAGGTGCAATTGTTGTGGCTCGCCAATAAGAACTTATTCTAACTAATAATCTAAATCTGAATTCTATTTTGTTTAATTTTCTCCCAGTTATTTCCGTTGAATTCTTGTTCATATTGATGAAATGAATCAAAATTGGTAAGGAGTTGGTCAATGATGTTCGAGCAGTACTTATTTTGAGTGCCTATTTATTTTCTATGGGTATCTATGGATTAATCACGAGTCGAAATATGGTTAGAGCCTTATTGTCTTGAACTTATACTGAATGCAGTTAATATAAATTTCGTAACCTTTTCTGATTTTTTTGATAGTCGCCAATTAAAAGGAAATATTTTTTCAATTTTTGTTATAGCTGTTGCAGCCGCTGAAGCAGCTATCGGACCTGCTATTGTTTCCTCAATTTATCGTAACAAAAAATCAACCCGTATGAATCAATTGAATTTGTTGAATAAATAGTATTGATTATAATAAATCATAAAAAGTAGAATTTAGAATGAATAGTGTAATATTTATCAATTCAAATTAGCATGTATGATACGCAACTTAGAATCATGTTTGTGAAAATAAATAAAAGAAATCAAAGTATTTTGGTCCTATTCTCTTCTTATGAATTGATCTATAAGTCTATTTTTATTAGCAAAATTCTGATAAATCATTGATTCATCTGGTGTCTAAATATAGAATTCATTTACGAGTTTACTAGATCGAAAATTTTCAATTTTTGATGTTCAAAGATTTCTATAGATTCAATGTCACATTCAGTAAAGATTTATGATACATGTATAGGATGTACTCAATGTGTTCGAGCCTGCCCCACAGATGTATTAGAAATGATACCTTGGGACGGATGTAAAGCTAAGCAAATTGCTTCTGCCCCAAGAACAGAGGACTGTGTTGGTTGTAAGAGGTGTGAATCCGCCTGTCCGACGGATTTCTTAAGTGTTCGAGTTTATTTATGGCATGAGACAACTCGAAGCATGGGTCTAGCTTATTGATACGTTTCAAAAACACCACAAAATACGTTTTTTTTTACTGACAAAAACCCGCGCTCAAAATAGAAAAAAAATTGCTTTTCTATTTTGAGCGGGTTTTTCTGTCTAAGTATATCTTATTTTATCACGAATTATTTCCTTGGTTAACAATAATTGTAGTTTTGCCAATAGTGGAGGTTCTTAATTTTCTTATTTCCTCATAAAGGAAATAAGGTGATAGTGGTATATATTTGTATATGCTTAATGGATTCCTTCTAACAACCTATGCATTTGTTATATTTAGAATTGGATGATCCACTAATTCAATTGACAGAGAATTATAATGGATCATTTTTTTGACTTTTATGGAGATTCGGAATAGATGGACTCTCTTTAGGACCCATTTTATTGACAGGATTTATCACACTTTAGCTACGTTAGCAGTCAGCCGGTTACTCGAGAATCACCATTTTTTATTTCCTGATGTTAGCAATGTATAGTGGTCAAATAGGATCATTTTCTTCTCGAGACATTTTACTTTTTTTCATCATGTGGGAATTAGAATTAATTCCCGTTTATCTACTTTTATCTATGTGGGGGGGTAAGAAACGTTTGTATTCAGCTACAAAGTTTATTTTGTACACTGCAGGAAGTTCCATTTTTTTATTAATGGGAATTCTGGCTATGGGTTTATATGGTTCTAATGAACCAACATTAAATTTTGAATCATTAACTAATCAATCGTATCCCATGGCGCTGGAAATAATTTTCTATATGGAATTTTTTATTGCTTTTACTGTCAAATCGCCAATTATACCTTTCCATACATGGTTACCAGACACCCCCGGGGAGGCACATTACAGCACTTGTATGCTTTTAGCCGGAATCTTATTAAAAATGGGAGCATATGGATTGGTTCGAATTAATATGGAATTATTATCCCGCGCTCATTCTATATTTCCCTGGTTAATGCTATTAGGTTCAATTCAAATAATCTATGCAGCTTCAACATCTCTTGGTCAACGTAATTTAAAAAAAAGAATAGCTTATTCCTCAGTATCTCATATGGGTTTCTTAATTATAGGAATTAGTTCTATAAGCGATACGGGACTTAATGGCGCTATTTTACAAATAATCTCTCATGGATTTATTGGCGCTGCGCTTTTTTTCTTGGCGGGAACTAGTTATGATAGACTACGTCTTCTTTATCTCGACGAAATGGGCGGAATGGCTATCCCAATGCCAAAAATATTCACCATTTTCACTATTTTATCGATGGCTTCTCTTGCATTGCCGGGCATGAGCGGTTTTGTTGCAGAATTGATAGTTTTTTTTGGAATAATTACCAGCCAAAAATATCTTTTAATTACAAAAATACTAATCACTTTTGTAACAGCAATTGGAATGATATTAACTCCCATTTATTTATTATCTATCTTACGGCAGATGTTCTATGGATACAAGCTTTTTAATACACCAAACTCTTATTTTTTTGATTCTGGGCCACGAGAATTATTTATTTCAATTTCGATCCTTATACCCGTACTATGTATTGGTATTTATCCGGATTTCATTTTCTCATTCTCGGCTAACAAAGTTGAAGCTATTCTATCCAATTTTTTATAGATAGTTTTCGTGAATATGAATAAATGAAAAAAAAAAAAGAAAAAATAGTAAAAAATCTTATGTACAATAAACAAAATATTTTTTTCTTGTATTAACTTACAAAAAAATGAATTTAAGTTGTAATTGAATATGCTTGTTGTTTGTGAAACCCTTGAATCACTACTACATTACTTGATTTAAAGGGTTCTCGATGATTTATGGGAAGTTTGCTTCATATATATATATTCTTTCTTATATATAATATAATGAATGGTTTCCATATTTATATTTGTGAAGTTTTTTTTCACTCACTTTAATTCAATTAGATGTAAATGAACCATAACTATGTAGTCCTATTCCTAATAGATTTATTCCTAAATAACATACCCAAATTATAAAAAAGCCCATAGAGGCCACTATTGAAGAATTTAAATTTTCTACTTTTTTCTTTTTTCTAGTATGTAAATAAATTGCGAATATAGTCCAAGTAATAAAAGCCCAAGTTTCCTTTGGATCCCAATTCCAATATGACCCCCATGTCTCATTAGCCCATACTGCTCCTGAAATAATACCTATTGTTAAAAGGATAAAACCTAGACTAATAATACGGTAACCCCAACGATCTAATTGTTGAATAAATTGAGACCTGTAATAATTTCTAGAAGAAGAAAAAGAAGTTTTTTGTAAAACATTATTTCTTTCATTCATATTCATGTATTTGATTTCAGCAAACGAAAATGATTCATTTAAAAAATACAAATTATTGCTTTTACCAATAATTTGTATGAGTTCTCGAAATGAAATGACTAAAATAGCTACTGATAATAATGATCCACATAAAAGAGTTGCATAACCCAATATCATCATACTTACATGCATAATTAACCAATGGGATTGTAGAGCAGGTACTAATAGTACGGATTTTTGCATTTCGGTTAAAAGACCTGAAGTAGCAAAGCCTTGGGTAAAAATAACACTTGGTGCGATTATTGTATTTAAATAGTTGTTTTTATGCTTTTTGAAGCATGGAACCATATAAAAAATGGAAAAATTCCATGAAAGAAAGATTAATGATTCATATAAATCACTAAATGGTAAATGGCCCGAAAAAACCCAACGAGTAACTAACAATCCTGTTATACAGAAAAAAGTTATTATCATGCCTTTTTTGGACGAATCATATAATCCTAGGATTTCATTGACCGATAAAGTTATCAAATGAATTGAAATTACAATTGATACAACCGAAAACGATATATGAATTAATATATGCTCTAAAGTTGAAAATATCATATAGAATAAATAAAAATCAGAATACTAGGAATAGAAATAGGAATTGAGTTCATTATAGGACTTATTCTTTTGGAGGATAAGATATCATGCCGCTACTCGGACTTGAACCGAGATGCTCTAGCACTGCTTCCTAAGAGCAGCGTGTCTACCAATTTCACCATAGCGGCTTACTCGAAATCATAATAACCAATTTTTAGTCAATTGTCAAGATTCAAATAAAGAATCAATTAAAGTGTAATATTTGTTTACTAAACATTAACGAATTAAAAGAAGTCTATTAGAGAATCTATTAGAATTTTCGAAATTCTATATCTATATATATATTATTATTCTATATTCTTATTCTAAATATATTACATTTTTTCTTATTCTAAATATATTACATTTTAGAAAATTTTAGAAAGGAATAGAAAAATAAAATTAAGAATATAGAATAAATAAAAAAATGGTGAAATTTTTCATCAAAAATGGAACACTACATTCAAAGTATTTTTTTATTTAGAATATCGTTATACATATCCTAAATTTGTAGAATACTAATTTAGATATGAAAAACGAATTTAGATATTCCAATTATATTAGTATTTTAATATTCAAAAATGTTATTTGAATAAAGTTAATTCAGATTATTCTGACGTTTGTATTTGTTACAAAAAAAACTTTTTGAATTCCCCGTAAAAATAGATTGTGCTAATGAAAAAGCTTTTAATGTTGTCCAATATCCCCTCTTTTTCCAAAAATTTTTTCGAATGATTTTTTTTGATATAGAAGTGCGCTTTTTTGGAACTGCCATCGAGTTAGTATAGTTTTTCATTGTTATAGTTCGATGTGAAAGACATTTTTTTCTGTAAATGAAAAGGAATTCTTCTTTAATTACCCATATATCTTATGTATCTTAATGCTCCCTTTTTGCTTCCTATCTCTAAAGTAAAACATTGAATATTATAACTCTTTTTCCAGACATGAATATCTTTTTATTGTAATGGAAAATACTCAATTAGTTCAAAAATGAACTAATGCTTAAAAAAAAAAGAATTATTGAGTAATGTCGTAGGAATTGTAATTTTTTAATGAATATCAAAATAAACGAATCTTCGTAGTTTTAGTGTAATTCATTATTTATCCTCACTCTATACTTTTGTATAATTGTAAAAAAAAAAATAGAAATTCACATTTTTATTTTTACATATTTCCTTTTTATTATTTTATTAAAATTACATTCATTATTTATTATAGTAATAGTAATAAATATGAGAAAAAAAAAAGAAACTCTTTTTTTTTTTTTTACTAGGAATAGGAATTTGGTTATTGGTCCATTTTCAGTTTGTACTTAGTAATATTCGAATGGAACAAAGATTCAGAACAATTAATGTAATTCTATTTCTAGATTCACTTCTTTTATTAACCGACCCTTTTCTTTACAAAAGAGATGAAACAAAACTGACGAATAAGAAACAAAATTCATTAAGAATCCAATCCATTTGTTTTGTTTTTGTATGGAATATACACATCAATCTTCATGGATCATACCTTTCATTCCATTTCCAGTTCCTATGTTAATAGGAGTGGGATTTCTACTTTTTCCGACGGCAACAAAAATCTTCGCCGTATATGGGCTTTTCCTAGTATTTTTTTATTAACTATAGTTATGATTTTTTCGATTGATCTGTCTATTTATCAAATCAATAAGGGTTCCATCTATCAATATGTATGGTCTTGGACCATAAATAATGATCTTTCTTTAGAGTTTGGATACTTGATCGATTCACTTACTTCTATTATGTCAATTTTAATTACTACTGTTGGCATTCTGGTTCTTATTATAGTGATAATTATATGTCTCATGATCAAGGATATTTGAGATTTTTTGCTTATATTACTTTTTTTAATATTTCAATGTTGGGTTTAGTTACTAGCTCGAATTTGATACAAATTTATATTTTTTGGGAATTGGTTGGAATGTGTTCTTATTTATTAATAGGTTTTTGGTTCACACGTCCTATTGCAGCAAATGCTTGTCAAAAAGCATTTGTAACGAATCGTATAGGAGATTTTGGTTTATTATTAGGAATTTTAGGTTTTTATTGGATAACGGGTAGTTTAGAATTTCGGGATTTGTTTCAAATAGTCAGTAATTTGATTTATAAAAATGAAGTTAATATTTTTTTTCTTACTTTATCCGCCCTCTTGTTATTTTGTGGCTCAGTTGCTAAATCTGCCCAATTTCCCCTTCATGTATGGTTACCAGATGCTATGGAAGGACCTACTCCCATTTCCGCTCTTATACATGCTGCTACTATGGTAGCGGCGGGAATTTTTCTTGTAGCTCGACTTCTTCCTCTTTTCATAGTTCTACCTTACATAATGAATGGAATAGCTTTTATAGGTATAATAACAGTAGTCTTAGGAGCTACTTTAGCTATTGCTCAAAAAGATATTAAGAAAGATTTGGCCTATTCCACAATGTCTCAATTGGGTTATATGATATTAGCTCTAGGTATGGGATCTTATCGAGCCGCTTTATTTCATTTGATTACTCATGCTTATTCAAAAGCATTGTTATTTTTAGGATCTGGATCCATTATTCATTCAATGGAAGCTATTGTTGGATATTCTCCAGCTAAAAGTCAAAATATGGTTCTTATGGGTGGTTTAACAAAACATGTGCCAATTACAAAAACTGCTTTTTTAATAGGTACACTTTCTCTTTGTGGTATTCCACCTTTTGCCTGTTTTTGGTCCAAAGATGAGATTCTTAATGATAGTTGGTTGTATTCACCAATTTTCGCAATAATAGCTTGTTCCACAGCAGGATTAACTGCATTTTATATGTTTCGGATCTATTTACTTGTTTTTGAAGGATATTTAAACATTCATTTTCTAAATTTCAATGGAAAAAAAAATAATTCATTCTATTCAATATCTTTATGGGGTAAAGAAGAAAAAATAAAAAACAAAATTTATTTATTAGCTTTATTAAGAATGAAAAAGAATGAAATGACTTCTTTTTTTCTGAAGAAGACATATTCACATCGAATTCATCGAAATGTCAAAAGCATAACACGTCTTTTTTTTGATAGTACCCATTTTTTTGGTACTAAAAAAACTGCTTGTTTATATCCTCACGAATCGGACAATACTATGCAATTTTCTATGCTTGTTTTAGTATTGTTTACTTTTTTTGTTGGGGCCATAGGAATTTCTTTCAGCCAAAAAGGAATAGATTGCGATATATTATCAAGATTATTAATTCCGTTTATAGACCTTTTACATCAAAATTCAAAAAAAATTCAGGATTGGTATGAATTTTTTACAAACGTAACTTTTTCTGTGATTCTAACGTTTTTCGGAATATTTATAGCGTCTTTTTTTTATAAACCGGTTTTTTCAGATTTACTAAATTTGAATTTATTCAATTTATTTGAAAAAAGTGTTCCCAAACAAATTCTTGCCGATAATATAATAAATGTCTTATATGATTGGTCATATAATCGTGGTTATATAGATGCTTTTTATGAAATATCTTTAATTGGAAGTGTAAGAAAATTAAGTAAAATAAATTATTTTATGGATAGACAAGTAATTGATGGAATTCCAAATGGAATTGGTGTTACAAGTTTTTTTATGGGAGAAACTATTAAATATATAGGGAGTGGACGACTTTCTTCATATATCTTATTTTTTATATTCTTTATATTAATCTTTTTAGTAATTTGGTATTATTTATTTATTAATAGTAATCAAGATCTTATTAACTAATCTATTGTTAACTAATCTTATCAATATTGAACTTGGTAAAAAGAAAGGGTTTAATAACTGAAAAATAAGATTCTTAAAGAATATTCTTTGAATACTAAAATTACGTATTGAATTTGGATTCTTGTATCCATTTTTTTTCGTTAATTTTTTTTTTCCCCATAAATTTTTCAAAAATCTTTTTGTGTTCTCGTGACATTGACGTTTGTCCGCAAGAATTGAAGAGTCAAAC
>NW_020874433.1:0-9934 GCF_003935025.1 Abrus precatorius | reverse complement strand
TTGCCTGTAAGCCAAAAGGGGACCAAAAGAGACCAAAACTGGAACTTGGGTCCAAGGGCGCCAGAAAGTGCCAGAAGGGGAGAAGGTGGTGAGAAAGCCTTCCTTTGAGTCCTTGGAGTGATATTCAAGGAGTTTCAGTGGTCTGAGACAAGTTTTGCACGTCTTCCCTTGCTGGTAAGCAAAAGGGGACCAAAAGAGACCAAAACTGGAACTTGGGTCCAAGGCGCCAGAAAGTGCCAGAAGGGGAGAAGGTGGTGAGAAAGCCTTCCTTTGAGTCCTTGGAGTGATATTCAAGGAGTTTCAGTGGTCTGAGACAAGTTTTGCACGTCTTCCCTTGCTGGTAAGCAAAAGGGGACCAAAAGAGACCAAAACTGGAACTTGGGTCCAAGGGCGCCAGAAAGTGCCAGAAGGGGAGAAGGTGGTGAGAAAGCCTTCCTTTGAGTCCTTGGAGTGATATTCAAGGAGTTTCAGTGGCCTGAGACAAGTTTTGCACGTCTTCCTTTGCCGGTAAGCAAAAGGGGACCAAAAGAGACCAAAACTGGAACTTGGGTCCAAAGGCGCCAGAAAGTGCCAGAAGGGGAGAAGGTGGTGAGAAAGCCTTCCTTTGAGTCCTTGGAGTGATATTCAAGGAGTTTCAGTGGCTGAGACAAGTTTGCACGTCTTCCTTTGCTGGTAAGCAAAAGGGGACCAAAAGAGACCAAAACTGGAACTTGGGTCCAAAGGCGCCAGAAAGTGCCAGAAGGGAGAAGGTGGTGAGAAAGCCTTCCTTTGAGTCCTTGGAGTGATATTCAAGGAGTTTCAGTGGCCTGAGACAAGTTTTGCACGTCTTCCTTTGCGTAAGCAAAAGGGGACCAAAAGAGACCAAAACTGGAACTTGGGTCCAAAGGCGCCAGAAAGTGCCAGAAGGGGAGAAGGTGGTGAGAAAGCCTTCCTTTGAGTCCTTGGAGTGATATTCAAGGAGTTTCAGTGGCCTGAGACAAGTTTTGCACGTCTTCCTTTGCCGGTAAGCAAAAGGGGACCAAAAGAGACCAAAACTGGAACTTGGGTCCAAAGGCGCCAGAAAGTGCCAGAAGGGGAGAAGGTGGTGAGAAAGCCTTCCTTTGAGTCCTTGGAGTGATATTCAAGGAGTTTCAGTGGCCTGAGACAAGTTTTGCACGTCTTCCTTTGCCGGTAAGCAAAAGGGGACCAAAAGAGACCAAAACTGGAACTTGGGTCCAAAGGCGCCAGAAAGTGCCAGAAGGGGAGAAGGTGGTGAGAAAGCCTTCCTTTGAGTCCTTGGAGTGATATTCAAGGAGTTTCAGTGGCCTGAGACAAGTTTTGCACGTCTTCCTTGCGGTAAGCAAAAGGGGACCAAAAGAGACCAAAACTGGAACTTGGGTCCAAGGCGCCAGAAAGTGCCAGAAGGGAGAAGGTGGTGAGAAAGCCTTCCTTTGAGTCCTAGGAGTGATATTCAAGGAGTTTCAGTGGCCTGAGACAAGTTTTGCACGTCTTCCTTTGCCGGTAAGCAAAAGGGGACCAAAAGAGACCAAAACTGGAACTTGGGTCCAAAGGCGCCAGAAAGTGCCAGAAGGGAGAAGGTGGTGAGAAAGCCTTCCTTTGAGTCCTTGGAGTGATATTCAAGGAGTTTCAGTGGCCTGAGACAAGTTTGCACGTCTTCCTTTGCCGGTAAGCAAAAGGGGACCAAAAGAGACCAAAACTGGAACTTGGGTCCAAAGGCGCCAGAAAGTGCCAGAAGGGAGAAGGTGGTGAGAAAGCCTTCCTTTGAGTCCTAGGAGTGATATTCAAGGAGTTTCAGTGGCCTGAGACAAGTTTTGCACGTCTTCCTTTGCCGGTAAGCAAAAGGGGACCAAAAGAGACCAAAACTGGAACTTGGGTCCAAAGGCGCCAGAAAGTGCAGAAGGGGAGAAGGTGGTGAGAAAGCCTTCCTTTGAGTCCTTGGAGTGATATTCAAGGAGTTTCAGTGGCCTGAGACAAGTTTTGCACGTCTTCCTTTGCCGGTAAGCAAAAGGGGACCAAAAGAGACCAAAACTGGAACTTGGGTCCAAAGGCGCCAGAAAGTGCAGAAGGGAGAAGGTGGTGAGAAAGCCTTCCTTTGAGTCCTAGAGTGATATTCAAGGAGTTTCAGTGGCCTGAGACAAGTTTTGCACGTCTTCCTTTGCCAGTAAGCAAAAGGGGACCAAAAGAGACCAAAACTGGAACTTGGGTCCAAAGGCGCCAGAAAGTGCCAGAAGGGGAGAAGGTGGTGAGAAAGCCTTCCTTTGAGTCCTTGGAGTGATATTCAAGGAGTTTCAGTGGCCTGAGACAAGTTTCGCACATCTTCCTTTGCCGGTAAGCAAAAGGGGACCAAAAGAGACCAAAACTGGAACTTGGGTCCAAAGGCGCCAGAAAGTGCCAGAAGGGGAGAAGGTGGTGAGAAAGCCTTCCTTTGAGTCCTAGGAGTGATATTCAAGGAGTTTCAGTGGCCTGAGACAAGTTTTGCACGTCTTCCTTTGCCGTAAGCAAAAGGGGACCAAAAGAGACCAAAACTGGAACTTGGGTCCAAAGGCGCCAGAAAGTTCAGAAGGGGAGAAGGTGGTGAGAAAGCCTTCCTTTGAGTCCTTGGAGTGATATTCAAGGAGTTTCAGTGGCCTGAGACAAGTTTTGCACGTCTTCCTTTGCCGGTAAGCAAAAGGGGACCAAAAGAGACCAAAACTGGAACTTGGGTCCAAAGGCGCCAGAAGTGCCAGAAGGGAGAAGGTGGTGAGAAAGCCTTCCTTTGAGTCCTAGGAGTGATATTCAAGGAGTTTCAGTGGCCTGAGACAGTTTCGCACGTCTTCCTTTGCCGGTAAGCAAAAGGGGACCAAAAGAGACCAAAACTGGAACTTGGGTCCAAAGGCGCCAGAAAGTGCCAGAAGGGAGAAGGTGGTGAGAAAGCCTTCCTTTGAGTCCTTGGAGTGATATTCAAGGAGTTTCAGTGGCCTGAGACAAGTTTTGCACGTCTTCCTTGCGGTAAGCAAAAGGGGACCAAAAGAGACCAAAACTGGAACTTGGGTCCAAAGGCGCCAGAAAGTGCCAGAAGGGAGAAGGTGGTGAGAAAGCCTTCCTTTGAGTCCTAGGAGTGATATTCAAGGAGTTTCAGTGGCCTGAGACAAGTTTGCACGTCTTCCTTTGCCAGTAAGCAAAAGGGGACCAAAAGAGACCAAAACTGGAACTTGGGTCCAAAGGCGCCAGAAAGTGCCAGAAGGGGAGAAGGTGGTGAGAAAGCCTTCCTTTGAGTCCTTGAGTGATATTCAAGGAGTTTCAGTGGCCTGAGACAAGTTTGCACGTCTTCCTTTGCCGGTAAGCAAAAGGGACCAAAAGAGACCAAAACTGGAACTTGGGTCCAAGGCGCCAGAAAGTGCCAGAAGGGGAGAAGGTGGTGAGAAAGCCTTCCTTTGAGTCCTAGGAGTGATATTCAAGGAGTTTCAGTGGCCTGAGACGAGTTTCGCACATCTTCCTTTGCCGGTAAGCAAAAGGGGACCAAAAGAGACCAAAACTGGAACTTGGGTCCAAAGGCGCCAGAAAGTGCCAGAAGGGAGAAGGTGGTGAGAAAGCCTTCCTTTGAGTCCTTGGAGTGATATTCAAGGAGTTTCAGTGGCCTGAGACAAGTTTTGCACGTCTTCCTTTGCGGTAAGCAAAAGGGGACCAAAAGAGACCAAAACTGGAACTTGGGTCCAAAGGCGCCAGAAAGTGCCAGAAGGGAGAAGGTGGTGAGAAAGCCTTCCTTTGAGTCCTAGTAGTGATATTCAAGGAGTCTCAGTGGCCTGAGACAAGTTTTGCACGTCTTCCTTTGCCAGTAAGCAAAAGGGGACCAAAAGAGACCAAAACTGGAACTTGGGTCCAAAGGCGCCAGAAAGTTCAGAAGGGGAGAAGGTGGTGAGAAAGCCTTCCTTTGAGTCCTTGGAGTGATATTCAAGGAGTTTCAGTGGCCTGAGACAAGTTTGCACATCTTCCTTTGCCGGTAAGCAAAAGGGGACCAAAAGAGACCAAAACTGGAACTTGGGTCCAAAGGCGCCAGAAAGTGCCAGAAGGGAGAAGGTGGTGAGAAAGCCTTCCTTTGAGTCCTAGGAGTGATATTCAAGGAGTTTCAGTGGCCTGAGACAAGTTTGCACGTCTTCCTTTGCCGGTAAGCAAAAGGGGACCAAAAGAGACCAAAACTGGAACTTGGGTCCAAAGGCGCCAGAAAGTGCAGAAGGGGAGAAGGTGGTGAGAAAGCCTTCCTTTGAGTCCTAGGAGTGATATTCAAGGAGTTTCAGTGGCCTGAGACAAGTTTTGCACGTCTTCCTTGCCGGTAAGCAAAAGGGGACCAAAAGAGACCAAAACTGGAACTTGGTCCAAAGGCGCCAGAAAGTGCCAGAAGGGAGAAGGTGGTGAGAAAGCCTTCCTTTGAGTCCTGGAGTGATATTCAAGGAGTTCAGTGGCCTGAGACAAGTTTTGCACGTCTTCCTTGCGGTAAGCAAAAGGGGACCAAAAGAGACCAAAACTGGAACTTGGGTCCAAAGGCGCCAGAAAGTGCAGAAGGGAGAAGGTGGTGAGAAAGCCTTCCTTTGAGTCCTAGAGTGATATTCAAGGAGTTTCAGTGGCCTGAGACAAGTTTTGCACGTCTTCCTTTGCCGGTAAGCAAAAGGGGACCAAAAGAGACCAAAACTGGAACTTGGTCCAAAGGCGCCAGAAGTTCAGAAGGGGAGAAGGTGGTGAGAAAGCCTTCCTTTGAGTCCTTGGAGTGATATTCAAGGAGTTTCAGTGGCCTGAGACAAGTTTGCACGTCTTCCTTTGCCGGTAAGCAAAAGGGGACCAAAAGAGACCAAAACTGGAACTTGGGTCCAAAGGCGCCAGAAAGTGCCAGAAGGGGAGAAGGTGGTGAGAAAGCCTTCCTTTGAGTCCTAGGAGTGATATTCAAGGAGTTTCAGTGGCCTGAGACAAGTTTCGCACATCTTCCTTTGCCGGTAAGCAAAAGGGGACCAAAAGAGACCAAAACTGGAACTTGGGTCCAAAGGCGCCAGAAAGTGCCAGAAGGGAGAAGGTGGTGAGAAAGCCTTCCTTTGAGTCCTTGGAGTGATATTCAAGGAGTTTCAGTGGCCTGAGACAAGTTTTGCACGTCTTCCTTTGCCGGTAAGCAAAAGGGGACCAAAAGAGACCAAAACTGGAACTTGGGTCCAAAGGCGCCAGAAAGTGCCAGAAGGGAGAAGGTGGTGAGAAAGCCTTCCTTTGAGTCCTGGAGTGATATTCAAGGAGTTTCAGTGGCCTGAGACAAGTTTTGCACGTCTTCCTTTGCCGGTAAGCAAAAGGGGACCAAAAGAGACCAAAACTGGAACTTGGGTCCAAAGGCGCCAGAAAGTGCAGAAGGGGAGAAGGTGGTGAGAAAGCCTTCCTTTGAGTCCTTGGAGTGATATTCAAGGAGTTTCAGTGGCCTGAGACAAGTTTGCACGTCTTCCTTTGCCGGTAAGCAAAAGGGGACCAAAAGAGACCAAAACTGGAACTTGGGTCCAAAGGCGCCAGAAAGTGCCAGAAGGGAGAAGGTGGTGAGAAAGCCTTCCTTTGAGTCCTGGAGTGATATTCAAGGAGTTTCAGTGGCCTGAGACAAGTTTGCACGTCTTCCTTTGCCGGTAAGCAAAAGGGGACCAAAAGAGACCAAAACTGGAACTTGGGTCCAAAGGCGCCAGAAAGTGCAGAAGGGAGAAGGTGGTGAGAAAGCCTTCCTTTGAGTCCTTGGAGTGATATTCAAGGAGTTTCAGTGGCCTGAGACAAGTTTTGCACGTCTTCCTTGCCGGTAAGCAAAAGGGGACCAAAAGAGACCAAAACTGGAACTTGGGTCCAAAGGCGCCAGAAAGTGCCAGAAGGGAGAAGGTGGTGAGAAAGCCTTCCTTTGAGTCCTAGAGTGATATTCAAGGAGTTTCAGTGGCCTGAGACAAGTTTTGCACGTCTTCCTTTGCCAGTAAGCAAAAGGGGACCAAAAGAGACCAAAACTGGAACTTGGGTCCAAAGGCGCCAGAAAGTGCAGAAGGGGAGAAGGTGGTGAGAAAGCCTTCCTTTGAGTCCTTGGAGTGATATTCAAGGAGTTTCAGTGGCCTGAGACAAGTTTGCACGTCTTCCTTGCCGGTAAGCAAAAGGGGACCAAAAGAGACCAAAACTGGAACTTGGGTCCAAGGCGCCAGAAGTGCCAGAAGGGAGAAGGTGGTGAGAAAGCCTTCCTTTGAGTCCTAGGAGTGATATTCAAGGAGTTTCAGTGGCCTGAGACAAGTTTGCACGTCTTCCTTTGCCGGTAAGCAAAAGGGGACCAAAAGAGACCAAAACTGGAACTTGGGTCCAAAGGCGCCAGAAAGTGCAGAAGGGAGAAGGTGGTGAGAAAGCCTTCCTTTGAGTCCTGGAGTGATATTCAAGGAGTTTCAGTGGCCTGAGACAAGTTTGCACGTCTTCCTTTGCGGTAAGCAAAAGGGGACCAAAAGAGACCAAAACTGGAACTTGGGTCCAAAGGCGCCAGAAAGTGCCAGAAGGGAGAAGGTGGTGAGAAAGCCTTCCTTTGAGTCCTTGGAGTGATATTCAAGGAGTTTCAGTGGCTGAGACAAGTTTTGCACGTCTTCCTTTGCGGTAAGCAAAAGGGGACCAAAAGAGACCAAAACTGGAACTTGGGTCCAAAGGCGCCAGAAAGTGCCAGAAGGGAGAAGGTGGTGAGAAAGCCTTCCTTTGAGTCCTGGAGTGATATTCAAGGAGTTTCAGTGGCCTGAGACAAGTTTTGCACGTCTTCCTTTGCCGGTAAGCAAAAGGGGACCAAAAGAGACCAAAACTGGAACTTGGGTCCAAAGGCGCCAGAAAGTGCCAGAAGGGGAGAAGGTGGTGAGAAAGCCTTCCTTTGAGTCCTTGGAGTGATATTCAAGGAGTTTCAGTGGCTGAGACAAGTTTTGCACGTCTTCCCTTGCTGGTAAGCAAAAGGGGACCAAAAGAGACCAAAACTGGAACTTGGGTCCAAAGGCGCCAGAAAGTGCCAGAAGGGGAGAAGGTGGTGAGAAAGCCTTCCTTTGAGTCCTAGGAGTGATATTCAAGGAGTTTCAGTGGCCTGAGACAAGTTTTGCACGTCTTCCTTTGCCGGTAAGCAAAAGGGGACCAAAAGAGACCAAAACTGGAACTTGGGTCCAAAGGCGCCAGAAAGTGCCAGAAGGGGAGAAGGTGGTGAGAAAGCCTTCCTTTGAGTCCTTGGAGTGATATTCAAGGAGTTTCAGTGGCTGAGACAAGTTTTGCACGTCTTCCTTGCGGTAAGCAAAAGGGACCAAAAGAGACCAAAACTGGAACTTGGTCCAAAGGCGCCAGAAAGTCAGAAGGGGAGAAGGTGGTGAGAAAGCCTTCCTTTAGTCCTTGGAGTGATATTCAAGGAGTTTCAGTGGCTGAGACAAGTTGCACGTCTTCCCTTGCGGGTAAGCAAAAGGGACAAAAAGACCAAAAACTGGAACTTGGGTCCAAAAGGCCGCCAGAATGTGCCAGAAGGGGAGAAGGTGGTGAGAAAGCACTTTCCTTTAGTCTCTGGAGTGATATCAAGGAGTTTCCTGGCCTGAGACAGAGTTGACGTCTCACTTTGTGCCCCGGTTTTAAAAGCAAAGGGGACAAAAGAGAATCCAAAAGAACTTGGGTCCAAGGCGCAGAATGTGCCGAAGGAGACGAAGGGTGAGAAAGCTTCTGTTGAGTCCATAGGAGTGATATGTCAAGGAGTTCAAGTGGGCTCGTGAGGACAAGTTTTGGCATCGTCTTCCTTGCTGTAGCAAAGGGGACCAAAAGAGCCAAACGGAACTTTAAGTCCAAGGGCGCCCAGAAAGTGACAAGAGGGGAAGCGGGGGAGGAAGCCTTCCTTAGTCCTGTGAGTGATATTCAAGGAGTCTTCAGTGTCTTAGCCAAGTTTTTGAAATCGTCTCTCCTGCGGCTTAGATCAAAAGAGGACCAACAAGAGACCAAGAACTGAACTTGTCCAAGGCGCCGAAGAGCACGAAGGGGAGCAAGTGGTGAAGAAGCCTTCTTTTGAAGTCTAGTCAGTGATATTCAAAGGAAGTTCTTAGTGGTTCTGAAGACAAGTTTTTGCACGTCTCTCCGTTTCTCCCAGTGAGCAAAAAGGGACCAATAAGAAGACAATAAACTGGAACTTTGGTCAAGGGCAGAAATGTGAGAAGGGATTGTAAGTGGTGAAGGAATCATTCCTTTGAGTTCCTAGGAGTGATATTCATTTTTTTGCAGTTATTGGCGCTCGAGACGAGTTTGCACATCTACCTTGCTCGGTAAGCAAATGGGGTACCAAAGAGACAAATTGGAACTTGGGTCAAAGACCAGAAATGTTAAGAAGGAGAAAGGTGAGGAGAAGCTTCCTTTGAGTCTGAGATTATTCACGGAGTCTCAGTGCTCTGAAGACAAGTTTTGCAGTCTTCCTTGCCCTGTTAGGCGAAACGGGACGACAAAAGAGACCAAAATGAACACTTGGTCCGAAGGCGCCAGACGACCAGTGGAGAAAGTGGTGAAGCAAGCGTTCTTTAGATTGAGTAGTTCAAGATTGTCTCTGGGCTGAGACAAGCTTGCAGCTGTTCCCCAGTAAGCAAAAAGGGACAAAGAGACAAAGTGGAAACTTGGGTTCCAAACGGGCGCCACAAAGTGACAGAAGGGGAGAGTGGTGAGAAAGCCTTCTTTGAGTCCTAGGAGTGGATATCAACGGAGTATTCAGGGCCTGAGACAAGTTTCTGTAACATCTCCTTGCCCGGTAGCAAAAAGGGGACCAAAAGGAGTCCAAAACTGGAACTTGTCCAAAGGCGCAAGGAAGTGCCAGAAGGGAGAAGGTGGTGAGAAAGCCTTCCTTTGAGTCCTGAGTGATATTCAAGGAGTTTCAGTGGTTGAGACAAAGTTTTGCATCGTCTTCCCTTGCTGGTTAGCAAAAGGGGACAAAGAGACCAAAACTGAACTTGGGTCCAAAGGCGCCAGAAAGTTTCAGAAGGGAGAAGTGGTGAGAAAGCCTTCCTTTTAGTCTTTGGAATGATATTCAAGGAGTTCATGTGGCCTGAGACAAGTTGCAACGTCTTCCCTTGCTGTTAGCAAAAGGGGACCAAAAGAAGACGACAAAACTGGAACTTGGGTCAAGGTGCCAGAAAGGCCAGAAGGGGAGAAGGTGGTGAGAAAGCCTTCCTTTGAGTCCTAGAGTGATTACAAGAGTCTCGTGGGCTGGAAGAGAAAGTTTTGCACGTCTTCCTCTTCTGTAAGCAAAAAAGGGACCCAAAGAGACCAAACTGGAAAACCTTGGGTCCAGGGCCAAAAGTGCAGAAGGGGAAGAAGGTTGGGAGAAACTTCTTTGTCCATTGGTAGTGATTTAAGAGTTCTCAGCGGCCTGGACGAGCCTTCGAACGATCTACCTTGTGCCGTAAGCAAAAGGGGTACGAAGAGAAGATCCAAAACTAGAACTGGTTCCAAAGGCCCAGAAGTGTGCAGAGAAGGAGAGAAGGTGTAGAAAGCGCATTCCTTTGAGCTCATCGAAGTGATATTTCAAGATTCAGTGGCTCTTAGAAACATTTTGCAACGTCTTCCCTGCTGGTGAAGTCAAAAGAGGGACCAAAAAGAGACAAACTGGAACTTTGGTGTCAAAGGGCCAGAAAGTGCTAGAAGGGGAGAAGGTGGTGAGAAGCCTCCTTTGAGTCCAGTAGTGATAATTCAAATGGAGTCTCACGTGGTCCTGGACAAGTTTGCACGTCTTCATTTGCCAGTAAGCAAAAGGGGAAAAAAACAAAACTGGAACTTTGGATCAAAGGCGCCAGAAAGTTTTCGAAGGAGGAAAGTGGTCGAGAAAGCCTTCCTTTGAATCCAAGGATGATTTTTCAAGGGGTTATGGCCTGAGAGAGCTTTCGCAATCTACTTTGACGGGAAACAAAAAGGAAAAAAGAGACCAAACTGAAACTTG
>NW_020874432.1:0-2348 GCF_003935025.1 Abrus precatorius | reverse complement strand
CGCGATGGGAAAACTTCCGTCTTGAAAGTTTTTTAGTGTTTTTATACGATATCCGCGATTCCTCTCAATTTTTAATCCAATACACAAATTAATAGGTTCTGTTAGGTTGGCTATATGTTGTGTATTATCAATGATTTCCACAGAAGGTGGTAAAATGATGTCTTGAGCAGTTATATATCCAGGACCTTTGAAACAAATAGATGCGTCTTGAGTTCCATACAGATTACTTCTCAATACAATTTCTTTCAAATTCATTAAAATTTCATGTACTGATTCTTGAATACCTACTATGGTAGAATATTCATGTGGTATTTTCTCCGATTTTGCACGTGTAATACATGTTCCCTCTATTTCTCCTAGCAAAACTCTTCGCACTGCAATGCCTATTGTATCGGCTTGGCCTTTCATAAGTGGAGACAGAATAAAGCGTCCATAATAAAGACGTTTACTGTCTACTCTTGATTCAACACACTTCCACTGTAGTGTCCGAGTTGATACTCTTATTTTCTCTCGAACCATAGTAATATATATATATTTGATCAAACCCTTGAATTGTTTATTTCTCTTGAAATCTTTTCCATGTTTATTTTTAATTTTACACACGTCTTTTTTTCGGAGACCTACATCCATTATGTGGCATAGGGGTTACATCCCGTATAAAATTTAATAGTATATACCACTTCTACGAATAGCTCTTAATGCCGCATCTCTTCCGAGACCGGGGCCTTTTATCATGACTTCTGCTCGTTGCATGCCTTGATCCGCTACTGTTCGAATAGCATTTCCTGCTGCGGTTTGAGCGGCAAATGGTGTACCCCTTCGTGTACCCTTGAATCCACAAGTACCGGCGGAGGACCAAGAAATAACCCGACCACGTACATCTGTAACAGTCACAATAGTATTGTTAAAACTAGCTTGAACATGAATAACTCCCTTTGGTATTTTATGAGCATGCTTACGCGAACCAATACGTCCATTTTTACGCGAACCCATTTTTGGTATAGGTTTTGCCATATTTGATTATTTCATAAAAATAAGTCCGAGATATATGGATATATCCATTTCATTCAAAAACGGATCCTTTACTTTTTTCTAACTAGTTTCTAACTAGAATTCATATTCGATTTATATATATCAATTGTATTTTTATATTAATCGACATCGAATATGAATTTTTGAAATAAAATTTCAAATTGGAAATACCAATAATAAAAAATTTCTTCTAATATTTTATAAAATATATATTCTAATATTTTTATATTCTATTTTTATAGAAAATCCTCTTTTGTGGAAATATTATCCTTGTCTTTGTTTATGTTTTGGATTGGAACAAATTACTAGAATTCGCCCTCGCCTGCGAATTAATCGACATTTTTCACAAATTTTACGGACGGAGGCCCCTATTTTCATATTTGTAATTCCTTAATAAGTTAATACCAAATCTATTTATTGGAAGAAAATAAGGTTTCCTTACATTTTGAACTTGTACCCCCCCCCAAAAAAAAAGATTGTTGAAATTAAAAAACAGTCTAATTAAATTGAATTTTTTATGCTTCTTTTTTTTTTTCTACGGGCGTATACATATAAACATATAAAAAGTACGTCGAATCTTTTGAAAAACATAGCTTATAATTCAATTTTGATTATATAAAGGAATCTGAAACATACCCCTGGGAATTTATTCATTCAGGAATTAAATCCTCTTGAATCCTTTTTATTTTTTCTTTTTTTTTTTCCAATTCCAGTTTCAGTTAAACCCCCTTCGCACATTCACTAGTATATGAGGGGTGGGTGATATTCTAAATCTGTGTTTTCTCTCTCTCTTTTTGACAAAAATGGATAGAAATTTCTCATCTAATTCGTATTTCAGAAAGATTACCATATATAACATAAAATTTCTCCGCCTATTTTTTCTAATCGAGCCTCTCGATCTGTCATTATACCCCTAGAAGTTGAAAGAATTACAATCCCCATGCCTCCTAAAATTTTAGGGATTCGTTGATAATTAGAATATATTCGCAGACCAGGTGTACTGATCCGTTTTAAATTTAAAAAACTTTTATATGATCCTTTCTTATTTATTCTATACCGTAGAGTTAAAACTAAATAATATTTGTCGCTTTCCCTATGTTTTCTGACGTTTTCAACAAAACCCTCTCGTAAAAGTATTTTCACAGTGTTTTCGGTGATGTTAGTAAATGGTATTTGAACCATTTTTTTTCTATTCATATCAGCATTTCGTATATAGGTTATTATGTCAGCGATGGTGTCCTTACTCATGATAAACGAAAATGATTGTTGCTCCTTATTTTCAATATAATCAACATGCTCGTTTTTCTATTTTTTTT
>NW_020874431.1:37500-40000 GCF_003935025.1 Abrus precatorius | reverse complement strand
ACACCTCAACAAGAACAAAGTCACCCGGGAGCACTTAAAATCGAGAGGGACAAAGGAAAATGCACCCAATAGACCCTGCCCATGCATCGTTGATGCAAGAATAAGCCACGCCACGATGCCCACAAATTTCCGAGGGACGCACCGAGACTCGGCCGAAGTCGGCCAACATTCGGTTTCTGGATAATTGACGAATCAATAAACCCAATGCCATGGAAAACCAAGCCACACAAGTGAGGGGAGACTTGCATGAGCATGGGGGAGGGGCCCCAAGGCAGCACCGCACCTCCCACTGTGGGCGTGGTTGGTGAGGTGCAGCCCCCCCCTATAATAGGTTATTATGCAAAAGCCAAAATTGTAGTAGTAGATACCTTTTTTCTGAGCAGACATAAGTCCATATCGGGACCTAGAGATCGAATTTTGACGTGATTTTTTGCAGGGAGGCTCACAAACACAATATATTCACGTCCACAAAGTTTTAGATTTTTTCTCCAAGGGATGAATTTTTAATGAATTTTTGAATCGGCAGATTATGAAAAACCGGGGAAAATAGAAAAAGGCACCTAGAGATCGAATTTTGACCTGATTTTTTGCAGGCATTCACACAAAATAACACCAAATGTGTCTGCAAAGTTTCGTTACATTTCCCCAAGGGAATGATTTATAATGAATTTTTCTCCGAATCATCGCACCATGGTGCACCTTGATGCCCACCTTGGTGCCTCTTGATACCCACCTTGGTGCTTCTTGATACCCACCTTGGTGCCTCTTGGTGCCTCTTGGTGCCCACCTTGGTGCCTCTTGATGCCCACCATGGTGCACCTTGATGCACACCTTGGTGCCTCTTGGTGCCTCTTGGTGCCCACCTTGGTGCCTCTTGATGCCCACCATGGTGCACCTTGATGCACACCTTGGTGCCTCTTGATGCCCACCTTGGTGCCTCTTGATACCCACCTTGGTGCCTCTTGATGCCCACCTTGGTGCCTCTTGATACCCACCTTGGTGCCTCTTGGTGCCCACCTTGGTGCCTCTTGCTACCCACCATGGTGCCTCTTGGTGCCCACCATGGTGCCTCTTGGTGCCCACCATGGTGCACCTTGATGCACACCTTGGTGCCTCTTGATGCCCACCTTGGTGCCTCTTGATGCCCACCTTGGTGCCTCTTGATACCCACCTTGGTGCCTCTTGGTGCCCACCATGGTGCCTCTTGGTGCCCACCATGGTGCACCTTCATGCACACCTTGGTGCCTCTTGATGCCCACCTTGGTCCCTCTTGATACCCACCATGGTGCACCTTGGTGCCTCTTGGTGCCCACCTTGGTGCCTCTTGATGCCCACCATGGTGCACCTTGATGCCCACCTTGGTGCCTCTTGGTGCCCATCATGGTGCCTCTTCATGCCCACCCTGGTGCCTACCTGGTGCGTTTTTATGCACCCTGGTGCCCTCCTGGTGCGTTTTTATGCACCCTGGTGCCCTCCTGGTGCGTTTTTATGCACCCTGGTGCCCTCCTGGTGCGTTTTTATGCACCATGGTGCCTACTTGGTGCGTTTTTCGCACCCTGGTGCCCTCCTGGTGCGTTTTTATGCACCCTGGTGCCCTCCTGGTGCGTTTTTATGCACCCTGGTGCCTACTTGGTGCGTTTTTATGCACCATGGTGCCCTCCTGGTGCGTTTTTATGCACCATGGTGCCCTCCTGGTGCGTTTTTATGCACCATGGTGCCCTCCTGGTGCGTTTTTATGCACCCTGGTGCCCTCCTGGTGCGTTTTTTGCACCCTGGTGCCCTCTTGGTGCGTTTTTATGCACCATGGTGCCCTCTTGGTGCGTTTTTCGCACCATGGTGCCCTCTTGGTGCGTTTTTATGCACCATGGTGCCCTCTTGGTGCGTTTTTCGCACCCTGGTGCCCTCCTGGTGCGTTTTTATGCACCCTGGTGCCCTCCTGGTGCGTTTTTATGCACCCTGGTGCCTACTTGGTGCGTTTTTATGCACCATGGTGCCCTCCTGGTGCGTTTTTCGCACCCTGGTGCCCTCCTGGTGCGTTTTTATGCACCCTGGTGCCCTCCTGGTGCGTTTTTATGCACCCTGGTGCCCTCCTGGTGCGTTTTTATGCACCATGGTGCCCTCCTGGTGCGTTTTTCGCACCCTGGTGCCCTCCTGGTGCGTTTTTATGCACCATGGTGCCCTCCTGGTGCGTTTTTATGCACCCTGGTGCCCTCCTGGTGCGTTTTTATGCACCATGGTGCCCTCCTGGTGCGTTTTTCGCACCCTGGTGCCCTCCTGGTGCGTTTTTATGCACCATGGTGCCCTCCTGGTGCGTTTTTATGCACCATGGTGCCTACCTGGTGCGTTTTTCGCACCCTGGTGCCCTCCTGGTGCGTTTTTATGCACCCTGGTGCCTACTTGGTGCGTTTTTATGCACCATGGTGCCCTCCTGGTGCGTTTTTCTGCACCCTGGTGCCCTCCTGGTGCGTTTTTCTGCACCATGGTGCCTACCTGGTGCGTT
>NW_020874430.1:10000-12500 GCF_003935025.1 Abrus precatorius | reverse complement strand
GCACCAGGAGGGCACCAGGGTGCGAAAAACGCACCAAGAGGGCACCATGGTGCGAAAAACGCACAAGCAGGGCATGCACCAGGAGGGCACCAGGGTGCATAAAAACGCACCAGGAGGGCACCAGGGTGCATAAAAACGCACCAGGAGGGCACCAGGGTGCAAAAAACGCACCAGGAGGCACCAGGTGCATAAAAAACAAAGCAAAAAAAACGCACCAAGAGGCACCAGGTGCATAAAAACGCAAAAAAAAAAAAAAAAAAAAAAAAAAAAAAAAAACGCACCAGAGGCACCATGGTGCATAAAAACGCACCAGGAGGGCACCATGGTGCAAAAAACGCACCAGGAGGGCACCATGGTGCATAAAAACGCACCAGGAGGGCACCAGGGTGCGAAAAACGCACCAGGAGGGCACCATGGTGCAGAAAAACGCACCAGGAGGGCACCAGGGTGCAGAAAAACGCACCAGGAGGGCACCATGGTGCATAAAAACGCACCAAGTAGGCACCAGGGTGCATAAAAACGCACCAGGAGGGCACCAGGGTGCGAAAAACGCACCAGGTAGGCACCATGGTGCATAAAAACGCACCAGGAGGGCACCATGGTGCATAAAAACGCACCAGGAGGGCACCAGGGTGCGAAAAACGCACCAGGAGGGCACCATGGTGCATAAAAACGCACCAGGAGGGCACCAGGGTGCATAAAAACGCACCAGGAGGGCACCATGGTGCATAAAAACGCACCAGGAGGGCACCAGGGTGCGAAAAACGCACCAGGAGGGCACCATGGTGCATAAAAACGCACCAGGAGGGCACCAGGGTGCATAAAAACGCACCAGGAGGGCACCAGGGTGCATAAAAACGCACCAGGAGGGCACCAGGGTGCGAAAAACGCACCAGGAGGGCACCATGGTGCATAAAAACGCACCAAGTAGGCACCAGGGTGCATAAAAACGCACCAGGAGGGCACCAGGGTGCATAAAAACGCACCAGGAGGGCACCAGGGTGCGAAAAACGCACCAAGAGGGCACCATGGTGCATAAAAACGCACCAAGAGGGCACCATGGTGCAAAAAACGCACCAAGAGGGCACCATGGTGCATAAAAACGCACCAAGAGGGCACCAGGGTGCGAAAAACGCACCAGGAGGGCACCATGGTGCATAAAAACGCACCAGGAGGGCACCATGGTGCATAAAAACGCACCAGGAGGGCACCATGGTGCATAAAAACGCACCAAGTAGGCACCAGGGTGCATAAAAACGCACCAGGAGGGCACCAGGGTGCATAAAAACGCACCAGGAGGGCACCAGGGTGCGAAAAACGCACCAAGTAGGCACCATGGTGCATAAAAACGCACCAGGAGGGCACCAGGGTGCATAAAAACGCACCAGGAGGGCACCAGGGTGCATAAAAACGCACCAGGAGGGCACCAGGGTGCATAAAAACGCACCAGGTAGGCACCAGGGTGGGCATGAAGAGGCACCATGATGGGCACCAAGAGGCACCAAGGTGGGCATCAAGGTGCACCATGGTGGGCATCAAGAGGCACCAAGGTGGGCACCAAGAGGCACCAAGGTGCACCATGGTGGGTATCAAGAGGGACCAAGGTGGGCATCAAGAGGCACCAAGGTGTGCATGAAGGTGCACCATGGTGGGCACCAAGAGGCACCATGGTGGGCACCAAGAGGCACCAAGGTGGGTATCAAGAGGCACCAAGGTGGGCATCAAGAGGCACCAAGGTGGGCATCAAGAGGCACCAAGGTGTGCATCAAGGTGCACCATGGTGGGCACCAAGAGGCACCATGGTGGGCACCAAGAGGCACCATGGTGGGTAGCAAGAGGCACCAAGGTGGGCACCAAGAGGCACCAAGGTGGGTATCAAGAGGCACCAAGGTGGGCATCAAGAGGCACCAAGGTGGGTATCAAGAGGCACCAAGGTGGGCATCAAGAGGCACCAAGGTGTGCATCAAGGTGCACCATGGTGGGCATCAAGAGGCACCAAGGTGGGCACCAAGAGGCACCAAGAGGCACCAAGGTGTGCATCAAGGTGCACCATGGTGGGCATCAAGAGGCACCAAGGTGGGCACCAAGAGGCACCAAGAGGCACCAAGGTGGGTATCAAGAAGCACCAAGGTGGGTATCAAGAGGCACCAAGGTGGGCATCAAGGTGCACCATGGTGCGATGATTCGGAGAAAAATTCATTATAAATCATTCCCTTGGGGAAATGTAACGAAACTTTGCAGACACATTTGGTGTTATTTTGTGTGAATGCCTGCAAAAAATCAGGTCAAAATTCGATCTCTAGGTGCCTTTTTCTATTTTCCCCGGTTTTTCATAATCTGCCGATTCAAAAATTCATTAAAAATTCATCCCTTGGAGAAAAAATCTAAAACTTTGTGGACGTGAATATATTGTGTTTGTGAGCCTCCCTGCAAAAAATCACGTCAAAATTCGATCTCTAGGTCCCGATATGGACTTATGTCTGCTCAGAAAAAAGGTATC
>NW_020874429.1:12500-16476 GCF_003935025.1 Abrus precatorius | reverse complement strand
TTTGCCGACCAGCAGTAGGGGGCCTCGGCCCCCCAGAGGCACGTGCCGTTGGTGAACCTCGTAAGGCGGATGAGTCTTGCGAGACGCCTTGAAGCGCAATTCCCATCGAGCAGCGGGTAGAATCCTTTGCAGACGACTTAAATACGCGACAGGGTATTGTAAGTGGCAGAGTGGCCTTGCTGCCACGATCCACTGAGATTCAGCCCTTGTCGCTTCGATTCGTCCCTCCCACCCAAATCACTAAGGCTTATGGATTTGAGTGAGAGGTTAGCTTGTGACGGCAGACACAAGGGCTCCACAAAACGCACCAAGAGGCACCCTGGTGGACACCAAGGTGTGGCACAAGGTAGGCACCAAGGTGTGGAAAGGGGCACCAAGGTTTGGCAAGGGGCACTAAGTGGGCACAAGGCAGGCACCAAGGTGTGGCAAGAGGCACCCAGGTAGGCACCAAGGTGTGGCAAGGGGCAGAAGGGGGGCACCATGGTGCAGAAAAACGCACCAGGAGGGCACCAGGGTGCATAAAAACGCACCAGGAGGGCACCAGGGTGCAGAAAAACGCACCAGGAGGGCACCAGGGTGCGAAAAACGCACCAGGTAGGCACCATGGTGCAGAAAAACGCACCAGGTAGGCACCATGGTGCAGAAAAACGCACCAGGAGGGCACCAGGGTGCAGAAAAACGCACCAGGAGGGCACCAGGGTGCAGAAAAACGCACCAGGAGGGCACCATGGTGCATAAAAACGCACCAGGTAGGCACCATGGTGCAGAAAAACGCACCAGGAGGGCACCAGGGTGCGAAAAACGCACCAGGAGGGCACCATGGTGCATAAAAACGCACCAAGTAGGCACCAGGGTGCAGAAAAACGCACCAGGAGGGCACCAGGGTGCGAAAAACGCACCAGGTAGGCACCATGGTGCAGAAAAACGCACCAGGTAGGCACCATGGTGCAGAAAAACGCACCAGGAGGGCACCAGGGTGCAGAAAAACGCACCAGGAGGGCACCATGGTGCATAAAAACGCACCAAGTAGGCACCAGGGTGCATAAAAACGCACCAGGAGGGCACCAGGGTGCGAAAAACGCACCAGGTAGGCACCATGGTGCATAAAAACGCACCAGGAGGGCACCATGGTGCATAAAAACGCACCAGGAGGGCACCAGGGTGCGAAAAACGCACCAGGAGGGCACCATGGTGCATAAAAACGCACCAGGAGGGCACCAGGGTGCATAAAAACGCACCAGGAGGGCACCATGGTGCATAAAAACGCACCAGGAGGGCACCAGGGTGCGAAAAACGCACCAGGAGGGCACCATGGTGCATAAAAACGCACCAGGAGGGCACCAGGGTGCATAAAAACGCACCAGGAGGGCACCAGGGTGCATAAAAACGCACCAGGAGGGCACCAGGGTGCGAAAAACGCACCAGGAGGGCACCATGGTGCATAAAAACGCACCAAGTAGGCACCAGGGTGCATAAAAACGCACCAGGAGGGCACCAGGGTGCATAAAAACGCACCAGGAGGGCACCAGGGTGCGAAAAACGCACCAAGAGGGCACCATGGTGCGAAAAACGCACCAAGAGGGCACCATGGTGCATAAAAACGCACCAGGAGGGCACCAGGGTGCATAAAAACGCACCAGGAGGGCACCAGGGTGCATAAAAACGCACCAGGAGGGCACCAGGGTGCGAAAAACGCACCAGGAGGGCACCATGGTGCATAAAAACGCACCAAGTAGGCACCAGGGTGCATAAAAACGCACCAGGAGGGCACCAGGGTGCATAAAAACGCACCAGGAGGGCACCAGGGTGCATAAAAACGCACCAGGAGGGCACCAGGGTGCGAAAAACGCACCAAGAGGGCACCATGGTGCATAAAAACGCACCAAGAGGGCACCATGGTGCGAAAAACGCACCAAGAGGGCACCATGGTGCATAAAAACGCACCAAGAGGGCACCAGGGTGCGAAAAACGCACCAGGAGGGCACCATGGTGCATAAAAACGCACCAGGAGGGCACCATGGTGCATAAAAACGCACCAGGAGGGCACCATGGTGCATAAAAACGCACCAGGAGGGCACCATGGTGCATAAAAACGCACCAAGTAGGCACCAGGGTGCAGAAAAACGCACCAGGAGGGCACCAGGGTGCGAAAAACGCACCAGGTAGGCACCATGGTGCAGAAAAACGCACCAGGTAGGCACCATGGTGCAGAAAAACGCACCAGGAGGGCACCAGGGTGCAGAAAAACGCACCAGGAGGGCACCATGGTGCATAAAAACGCACCAAGTAGGCACCAGGGTGCATAAAAACGCACCAGGAGGGCACCAGGGTGCGAAAAACGCACCAGGTAGGCACCATGGTGCATAAAAACGCACCAGGAGGGCACCATGGTGCATAAAAACGCACCAGGAGGGCACCAGGGTGCGAAAAACGCACCAGGAGGGCACCATGGTGCATAAAAACGCACCAGGAGGGCACCAGGGTGCATAAAAACGCACCAGGAGGGCACCATGGTGCATAAAAACGCACCAGGAGGGCACCAGGGTGCGAAAAACGCACCAGGAGGGCACCATGGTGCATAAAAACGCACCAGGAGGGCACCAGGGTGCATAAAAACGCACCAGGAGGGCACCAGGGTGCATAAAAACGCACCAGGAGGGCACCAGGGTGCGAAAAACGCACCAGGAGGGCACCATGGTGCATAAAAACGCACCAAGTAGGCACCAGGGTGCATAAAAACGCACCAGGAGGGCACCAGGGTGCATAAAAACGCACCAGGAGGGCACCAGGGTGCGAAAAACGCACCAAGAGGGCACCATGGTGCATAAAAACGCACCAAGAGGGCACCATGGTGCGAAAAACGCACCAAGAGGGCACCATGGTGCATAAAAACGCACCAAGAGGGCACCATGGTGCATAAAAACGCACCAGGAGGGCACCAGGGTGCGAAAAACGCACCAGGAGGGCACCATGGTGCATAAAAACGCACCAGGAGGGCACCATGGTGCATAAAAACGCACCAGGAGGGCACCATGGTGCATAAAAACGCACCAAGTAGGCACCAGGGTGCATAAAAACGCACCAGGAGGGCACCAGGGTGCATAAAAACGCACCAGGAGGGCACCAGGGTGCGAAAAACGCACCAAGTAGGCACCATGGTGCATAAAAACGCACCAGGAGGGCACCAGGGTGCATAAAAACGCACCAGGAGGGCACCAGGGTGCATAAAAACGCACCAGGAGGGCACCAGGGTGCATAAAAACGCACCAGGTAGGCACCAGGGTGGGCATGAAGAGGCACCATGATGGGCACCAAGAGGCACCAAGGTGGGCATCAAGGTGCACCATGGTGGGCATCAAGAGGCACCAAGGTGGGCACCAAGAGGCACCAAGGTGCACCATGGTGGGTATCAAGAGGGACCAAGGTGGGCATCAAGAGGCACCAAGGTGTGCATGAAGGTGCACCATGGTGGGCACCAAGAGGCACCATGGTGGGCACCAAGAGGCACCAAGGTGGGTATCAAGAGGCACCAAGGTGGGCATCAAGAGGCACCAAGGTGGGCATCAAGAGGCACCAAGGTGTGCATCAAGGTGCACCATGGTGGGCACCAAGAGGCACCATGGTGGGCACCAAGAGGCACCATGGTGGGTAGCAAGAGGCACCAAGGTGGGCACCAAGAGGCACCAAGGTGGGTATCAAGAGGCACCAAGGTGGGCATCAAGAGGCACCAAGGTGGGTATCAAGAGGCACCAAGGTGGGCATCAAGAGGCACCAAGGTGTGCATCAAGGTGCACCATGGTGGGCATCAAGAGGCACCAAGGTGGGCACCAAGAGGCACCAAGAGGCACCAAGGTGTGCATCAAGGTGCACCATGGTGGGCATCAAGAGGCACCAAGGTGGGCACCAAGAGGCACCAAGAGGCACCAAGGTGGGTATCAAGAAGCACCAAGGTGGGTATCAAGAGGCACCAAGGTGG
>NW_020874429.1:0-2500 GCF_003935025.1 Abrus precatorius | reverse complement strand
CAGGAGGGCACCAGGGTGCATAAAAACGCACCAGGAGGGCACCAGGGTGCATAAAAACGCACCAGGAGGGCACCAGGGTGCGAAAAACGCACCAGGAGGGCACCATGGTGCATAAAAACGCACCAAGTAGGCACCAGGGTGCATAAAAACGCACCAGGAGGGCACCAGGGTGCATAAAAACGCACCAGGAGGGCACCAGGGTGCGAAAAACGCACCAAGAGGGCACCATGGTGCATAAAAACGCACCAAGAGGGCACCATGGTGCGAAAAACGCACCAAGAGGGCACCATGGTGCGAAAAACGCACCAAGAGGGCACCATGGTGCATAAAAACGCACCATGAGGGCACCAGGGTGCGAAAAACGCACCAGGAGGGCACCATGGTGCATAAAAACGCACCAGGAGGGCACCATGGTGCATAAAAACGCACCAGGAGGGCACCATGGTGCATAAAAACGCACCAGGAGGGCACCATGGTGCATAAAAACGCACCAAGTAGGCACCAGGGTGCATAAAAACGCACCAGGAGGGCACCAGGGTGCGAAAAACGCACCAAGTAGGCACCATGGTGCATAAAAACGCACCAGGAGGGCACCAGGGTGCATAAAAACGCACCAGGAGGGCACCAGGGTGCATAAAAACGCACCAGGAGGGCACCAGGGTGCATAAAAACGCACCAGGTAGGCACCAGGGTGGGCATGAAGAGGCACCATGATGGGCACCAAGAGGCACCAAGGTGGGCATCAAGGTGCACCATGGTGGGCATCAAGAGGCACCAAGGTGGGCACCAAGAGGCACCAAGGTGCACCATGGTGGGTATCAAGAGGGACCAAGGTGGGCATCAAGAGGCACCAAGGTGTGCATGAAGGTGCACCATGGTGGGCACCAAGAGGCACCATGGTGGGCACCAAGAGGCACCAAGGTGGGTATCAAGAGGCACCAAGGTGGGCATCAAGAGGCACCAAGGTGGGCATCAAGAGGCACCAAGGTGTGCATCAAGGTGCACCATGGTGGGCACCAAGAGGCACCATGGTGGGCACCAAGAGGCACCATGGTGGGTAGCAAGAGGCACCAAGGTGGGCACCAAGAGGCACCAAGGTGGGTATCAAGAGGCACCAAGGTGGGCATCAAGAGGCACCAAGGTGGGTATCAAGAGGCACCAAGGTGGGCATCAAGAGGCACCAAGGTGTGCATCAAGGTGCACCATGGTGGGCATCAAGAGGCACCAAGGTGGGCACCAAGAGGCACCAAGAGGCACCAAGGTGTGCATCAAGGTGCACCATGGTGGGCATCAAGAGGCACCAAGGTGGGCACCAAGAGGCACCAAGAGGCACCAAGGTGGGTATCAAGAAGCACCAAGGTGGGTATCAAGAGGCACCAAGGTGGGCATCAAGGTGCACCATGGTGCGATGATTCGGAGAAAAATTCATTATAAATCATTCCCTTGGGGAAATGTAACGAAACTTTGCAGACACATTTGGTGTTATTTTGTGTGAATGCCTGCAAAAAATCAGGTCAAAATTCGATCTCTAGGTGCCTTTTTCTATTTTCCCCGGTTTTTCATAATCTGCCGATTCAAAAATTCATTAAAAATTCATCCCTTGGAGAAAAAATCTAAAACTTTGTGGACGTGAATATATTGTGTTTGTGAGCCTCCCTGCAAAAAATCACGTCAAAATTCGATCTCTAGGTCCCGATATGGACTTATGTCTGCTCAGAAAAAAGGTATCTACTACTACAATTTTGGCTTTTGCATAATAACCTATTATAGGGGGGGGCTGCACCTCACCAACCACGCCCACAGTGGGAGGTGCGGTGCTGCCTTGGGGCCCCTCCCCCATGCTCATGCAAGTCTCCCCTCACTTGTGTGGCTTGGTTTTCCATGGCATTGGGTTTATTGATTCGTCAATTATCCAGAAACCGAATGTTGGCCGACTTCGGCCGAGTCTCGGTGCGTCCCTCGGAAATTTGTGGGCATCGTGGCGTGGCTTATTCTTGCATCAACGATGCATGGGCAGGGTCTATTGGGTGCATTTTCCTTTGTCCCTCTCGATTTTAAGTGCTCCCGGGTGACTTTGTTCTTGTTGAGGTGTGAGGAGAGTTATAAAACGGTGAACCAGCGTTGGATTTTTCCAACAACGCGTGCACTTTTTGCAGTGGCAATAGGCATGCGGGCATCATGTTCCTGGAGTTGGTCCCTATGGATATGGTTGTTCTTCCAGTTTGTGATGGTTGCATGTTGACGGGTGACACCACAGTGCCCGCGGTCAACACGAGGATTTTAATGGATGCCACTTGGCTCGGTGTCTTGCATGTGATGATAGGGATGGGCAAGGTGATGCCTTAGGCATTATTGAACCTACCCTTGAATGTGTGCTTGGCTGGTGGTTTGCCGCACTCGATCTGAACGACATCCATTAAAATCCCCGACTCTGGGTTATGTGATTGCTTTTGCATGGCATCGTGTAGGCAGTCACATGACTGAGGGAGAAAAAAATTTT